>NC_057800.1:733850114-734150114 GCF_018294505.1 Triticum aestivum
AGTTCTTATAGTCTAATACAACAGTATTGTGATAATACAACAAAAGAATTGCAATTTTATAATTTTAACATTAAAGTGAAACTACGACTTATGAAAGATCAAAGGTCTCAATAAGTTGTTCAAATACTGGATTTATTCATTGTTTCATAAACATGCTAATTATTGCTAAACCTCGTCACCGGTTGCTTTGAGACTTGTGAGAAAAACATGGGTTGGCTCCTGGGTGACGCCCAAGTCAAAGAGGTTTCGACTTCAGAGGCGGATCTTCTCAGGGCCGGTCCTGAGATTTTACGGGCTCGGGGCGAAACCAAAACTTGGGGCCCCCTTGACATAAACATTATAGGAATATATATAATTGCTTAAATGCCCCAAAACGCGGCAGAAGCGACATTCTTATCAAATAATTTATACATATTACCTTTGATGGGCCGACATATCCTCTTTATAGTTCTTGTTTTTTTTCATTTTTTCTCTGTTTTACCAAATGCATAGTCGACATGATCATAAGCACTGCTGAAAACCAAAATTAAATTCCATCAATGCTCGATCACTGCAATATAGATATAGATATAGATATAGCAAGTACATAGTCTGATGTTACATCGGATCCCTGGACTGTATTCTTCACTTTGCATCTGCTGAGATCCCTGGACCTTTTGAGTAAGTAGCATGCATGATTTACCTAAAAAATGATTTAAAGAGTACACAACAGCCCATGGTTTCTTACCATTAGAGATTATAAGTCTTTGAGCCGATCTACTCAGTAGCAAATGCGTAGACGGTTTAAAAGGAAATCATGTATCATGCATGCGAATATAAATGACTTAATTAGCAATGTACATATACGAAGTACGTAGTCTGATGTTACCTCGGATTGATCGGATCAACGTTGATCACTTGATCAGGCAATCACCATAATGTGATTTAGACTGACATGGGATGGGAGGCGCTTGGCAATTTGCATCACTATGTATGCGTCCATCCCCTAGAGATCGGAGACTGGCGTAGTTCGCCGGCGCACAACTTGTGACCTGCGTCTGCACCATCCAATCTCTGGCTGCATGGCCGGCCTGACTCAGATCCAACATTTTTTTTCCGAACCGGGCTGACCCCCTTTCCATTACTTAGAACGGAAATACACCAGTCCGAGAAACCGAAACAAGATAGAAATAGGGAGAAGGGGAGAGCGAGTTCGACGCACTACCAGGAAACCCACCGCGCTTGCCCGCCATCGAAACAAGCGCTATGGGGCGAAAACCTGATAGCACCAAATACCTAGTTCTATTTTACAAAAGGGATCCTGAAGATCCGTAAAGTTTAAGAGTCTAAAATATCCAGGAAAGATAACAGACACTGCCCGAAGCATCGAAGGCGAACAAGGCGCCGTGGAAGAGCACGTCGACTTGTGAGGTAATCAGCTAGAGCCACCAATCTTGACCGCCGCATCACAGGTCCTCATCAGCATCAGAGTCCCATTGCGAATCATCTCCGCTCCCGTACGAAGTAGCTTGGCGTCGCCCTTGTCTTGCAGACCTGCCCAATATAATAGGAAAGAGACCACTGTAAAAACTATCTCGAAAGGGGTATTGATCATTTTTCTCTCAAAAGTAGCACTGTTGCGTGCCAGCCATATAGACCAAGTGACTGCACCCAAGGCCACAATATAGAAGGTTTCATAGTCAGGTAGAAAAGAATAGCACCATGTAAAGAATTGCCATTGGTTTCTAGGACACAGTTCAGTCCCAAGGGTTACTCCAATAGATCGCCACACTACCCTGGCAACTGGGCATTCAAAGAACAGATGCTGGGAGGTTTCAACTTGTTGACAGAAGGAACACACAGGGTTCCCCGGCCATTTGCGCTGTCGCATCACCTGCCTGGTTAAGATAGCATTTTGCGAAAGTTGCCACAGGAAAATTTGTATCTTAAGAGGAATCTTAGCTTTTCAGATCCACTTAAAATTGCATCCACTAAGGGGTTTCTCCAACCACTTATACATTGACTTAGTGGTGTACTTGCCTGACTTATTCAGACCCCAGTAAACAGCGTCCGGGGCATCCGACAAATGCATGCCACTGACCTGATCACGGAGATCAGTCCACTGTCCCAAGAGCTCTGGGTCCAACCTTCTGCGAAAGAAGTTGGAGCACACCACAGTCTCCATTCTATCCAAGGTACATTCTTGGTCGACGCATATGTCAAACAGGCGAGGATATTGTTCCTGAAATGGGATCAGCCCATTGATGGAATCCTTCCAGAGCCTGGTCAGGTTACCAGCTCCCACCTGGATTTTTCTGCCCGCCATATAAAGATCTTTGATGCTCAGCAAATTTTTCCAGCAGGGGGAATCAGAGAAATGGGGACTCACGGACGCAACAGTTTGGGTACGTAGGTACCGAGCCCTGACAATATCTTGCCAGATCCCATTCTGGGTGTCTAGTTTCCACCACCATTTAAGCATAAGACTAATATTCTGTTTGCGTAAGTCCTTGACTCCGAGCCCGCCCTTATCTTTAGATCTACATACTCTATTCCACCTAACAAGGTGATATCTACGTCTTTTTGGCACCCTTGCCAGAAAAATCTCCTCCTATGTTTGTCCAATTTCTCCACAAAGGTTTTGTTCATCAACCACATAGACATGTGATAGAGCGATAATTGCGTAACCACCGAATCTAACAGGGTGTGTCTCCCACCCATGGAAGCAGCATTGCCGACCCAAGCATCGAATCTGAGGAGGTATTTGTCGACAATGAATTCCCAATCAGAGTTCCTGAGTGTAGTGAAACTAACTGGCATACCCAAGTATTTAAGAGGGAACTGGCCTATGTCACAGTTGAAGAGATCAGCATAGGAATTGGTGATCTGGGCATCCCCACCCACCATAAGAATCTCGCTTTTAAGGAAGTTAACTTTGAGCCCAAACATCATTTCAAAGATGTATAACAGGAGCTTAAGGTTAGTAGCTTTTTCTATATCATGTTCCAGGCATAAGATTGTGTCATCCGCATATTGCAGCACCGCGACCCCATTGGGAATCAGGCCAGAAGCCAGCCCAGTTATGAGACTGTTTTTCTGGGCACATTTGATCATCTTGGTTAGGCATTCTACAGCCAAGTTGAACAGGAAGGGTGAATAAGGGTCCCCCTGCCGCACCCCTTTGGCACTTTGGAAGTAAGGTCCGACGCAATTGTTTAATTTGATGCTAACCGTGCCATTATGCAAGATCTGTCTGACCCAACCACACCATTTAGGATCAAAACCTCGAAGTTCATGACACTTCAAAAGGAAGTCCCAATTGACTTTGTCATATGCTTTTTCAAAATCGAGTTTAAGAACCACCCCAACTCTCTTCTTGACATGGGTATAATTCAGGAGTTCATGGAGGGCCAGCACCCCATCCATTATGCTCCTGCCTTTTATAAAGGCATTCTGGGTGGGGCTGATAAGGATATTAGCATACCTAGCCACTCTCCTATCTAAGACCTTAGTGATCAGCTTGTAAGGGCAACGGAGAAGGCAAATCGGGCGAAACTGTTGAATACGATCAGCTCCCGAAATCTTTGGCAGTAACGTGATGATGCCGTAGTTAAGACGCTGGACATCGAGGGTACCTTTATGAAAACTGTCAAAGAGTCGCATGATGTCGTTTTTAACAATATCCCAGCAGTGCTGATAAAATTCAGCAGGAATGTTATCAAGTCCTGGGGCTCTGTTGACATCCATGTCAAATAGAGCATCCTTGACCTCTTGCTCAGAAAACTCCCTAACTAAGTCTGCATTATTCTCAGCCGAAAGTTTCTCATTATCCTCCCAGATGTTAGGATCCATGTGAAAGAGATTACCAGGGGCCGGGCCAAACAGTTCCTTATAGAAACTAGTGGCATGGGTCAGCAGGTTATCAGTACCCTCTATTTCCACCTCTCCATATTTGAGAGCATGGATAGTATTCTTACGTTTGCGGCCATTAGCTATTTTGTGGAAGTAGTCCGTGTTACGGTCCCCCCTGAGCAACCATCGCTCGTGAGATTGCTGCAGCCAATAAATCTCTTCAGCAGCTAGCAGCTCATGTAGCTCAACGCACACATCCAGCTTTCTACCATATAAATCAGGTGGCAGGGGGCCCTCCTCCTCTGCCTCCTCTAATAATTCAAAGCTCGAGGCGTAATTCCTCTTTGCGCTTTTTGGCATGGCCGAATTTATCCGACCCCCACCCCTTGAAATAGGATTTAAATCTTTTAAGTTTGATATTCAGGATATCAATAGGGTCCGAGGCCGCAACCCTTCTGTTCCAGATATTAGCCACTAGGCCTAAGAATCTGTCATCCTTGAGCCACGAGAGATCAAAGCGAAACTCCCGAGCTTTTGTGGGCACCCTCTTCTCCCCTTCAGTGTAAATCAAAAGGGGGTTGTGGTCAGATAGTTCTCTAGCCAGTTTTCTCATAGAGACTAAAGGAAACATCTTCACCCAAGAGTCAGACATCAATACCCTATCCAGTTTCTCGAGAGTGGGATGAGATTGGTTGTTGGACCACGTATATTTACCACCACTCATATAAATTTCCCTAAGGCCTAGGGTATTGATGATGGAATTGAAAAGATCAATCGATTTGGATCTATTCAACTTTTTATTTTTCTCCCCAGTGTGCCTCAGGATATTAAAATCGCCCCCCACAATATAAGGGATGTTAGTGTTGAGGCAAAAGGAAGCTAGCTCAATCAGAAATTCCTCCCTATGCTCCTCATGAGCAGAACCATAGACCACCAGCAGGCTCCAAATCCTCTTGGTCCTGAGGTCTTTGATATTCAACTGTAACACATATTTGCCTTTGATGCAGTTCAACAATTCCAGATTGCTATTTCGAATACCACAGAGAATCCCCCCAGATTTGCCAATAGTAGGGATCCATTCCCAATGAAAAGAACTAAAAGGATCAAGCCTCCTAAGGAGCTTGGGGGAGAAATCTTTTTTCAAGGTTTCCTGTAATCCTACAAAGTCGATGAGATGATCACTAATGATATCAGAGAGGCAGGTGGCCATCCCTTTCTTGCCCACCCCTCTGCAATTCCAAATAAGACCGTTCATTTGGAACGGGTAGTTTGTTTTCTGGCCCTCGTGACCCTACCAGGAAGCAGGGTAGGATCATCTGAGATGCCAGCAGAAATATCTTTCTTCTTTTGACTCCTAGTCGCAGACCTAGGTAGTCGAACCTCCACCTTTCTCTTATTTTTCTTAGAAGATTTGGATTTCATAATTTTTTCATTGATCATCTCATCCTCATCCAGCCAAGCTAGGTTTAAAGGAGTATCCTTTCCCAGCCCATTGGTGATGAACATGTTCTCCTTATCTATATTATCCTGGATATTACTCTTCTTATCAACCAGATTGGCTCGAACTACTTCTAATTCTCTAAGGATATCGACATGAGCAAAATCATTATCAGGAATCAGGACCCCCATTTTCGAAGCACGGCTAATAATTTCAGAATCAGCAAGGGCAGCAAAGGTATTTGTATTATTTAGGATGGGTTTACCTTTCATGTCTTTGGCCTCGATCAGGTTCGCTGCCCTGTCTTCCATATTCATGTGCTGGAGATGAGTGTTGCGCTGACTGAACCGAAGATGCAACTCAGGTGCAAGAGGGGGGTAGGAATGATCTCCTTGCAGTCAGGATGAGGAAGATGTACCGTGTAGTCCGTGGAAACCTTCAGGTCAGGTTCGACGTCTCCCACCACCTCGGAAATCTGAGACAAGTTAGAGGTGCTGGAAACTGGAACAGAGGGAATGATATCAGTATGACTAATCACCTGTAGGGTATGTTCATTGAAAGGAGCTTGATCAACAGGATCTCGCTCATAAACGTCCTTTGCAAGGGATAAGCACACACCCGACTGATTTTCAGCAGACATTTCCAAGGCCATCTTCTCAATCAGCAGAGGACTGTTGTCACCATTGTTCTCACTCTCAGAATAAACACTGTCCACTGGAAGTTTGTCCTCATCCCTAGGTGATGGTAAGCGACAGGCTTTGCCACCACGATAAGAGGAGGATTTATTTTTGTCATTTCTATCAGGAGATTTGCTGCCATCTTTCAGGGGTGATTCATTCCGTTTGCGCTTGGGAGTAGCAACATCATGCCCAGCATAGTGTGGTATATGCACAGTTTCTTCCTCGCGGATAGTATTCCTCACCAACACTTCTTCCACTTCATATTGGAAATGATAGAAACGCCCCCCTAAACAGCCTTCGGCAGAGGAAGGAAGTTTGTCAACCTCCCGGCACCCAAGTTTAACCCGCACAGATGAGGGGCGGTTGAGTGTCGACAGGTCGATGTCCAAAGTCACCCCAACCAGCCCTCCAACATAAGCCACGTTTCTGTCACATCGTTTGTTGGGTGGAATCTTGCCAATTTTTACCCAAGCCACTTCCAGTAAACCATCAGCCTCTACATCTTCAGACCATGGTGTAATGCGCACAAGCACACCCAGATTCTTAAGATGAATATATTCTACAAACAGGGCCCTATCCACCTCCCTTTGGTTAGGAAAGCGCATCACATACTGTTGCGGGGCAATCAAGTGTGCCGAGCATCTCCACCCCTGTCCAATATATTTCTCAAACGCATCTACTAGCTGCTTAGTGGTGATCTCCCCCTTCACAATAGTGATAATGACCTTAACTATCCTCTCACTAGTCTGACTACTAACAGAGTAATCATGAATGTAATGGAAACCCTGTCCTTTGGCCTGGAAGGCACACATCGTTGGAATGCATTCCCAGGGGAGGAGATCAGTGCAAATCACAGATAGATGCCCCTTCTTCTTGCATCTGACGCACAAGGCTTGGGGGCATTTAGCAGTGGGATGCCCAAAATGATTGCAAATTTGACACATCTCAGAGGAAGCAACTAATTGATCAGGGATAGGGGGAGGCTCACGCATCTTTTCAGGAGGAGCATTCTTGTCGGTGTTCTTGCCGTTCCCCTCAGCACCCCATCGATCTTGATGAGTTAGGTGGTCCTGCTAAGAGCCCGCAGCCTTCTCCCAACGATCGAAGCCCGTCTCGCCAGATCCCGACGGGGCCGTGGAAGAGGAAGCCCCCATCGCCGTCTTGCGGGTCCAGACATGGCTATCGCGGCCACGTCCACGCCCCCCGCCGCCGCCACCAGTGCGACCCCGGCCACCATCGTCGCCACGGCCCCGCCCTTCACCACGGTTGAAGCGACCCGCACCGCGGCCATGCCGTCCCGCACCGAATCCCTCCTCTCTCATCTTGGGTGGTTCGCCAGGCGACACAGCAGTGGATCTAGGTGGGGAAGATGAAACAACCTGAGCAAAAGATCTAGAATCACCGCGGATTTTCCCCTTCCACCAGGAGTAGGAAGGAGGAACCCTAGATTTCTCTCTCTCCAGCCGCTCCCAGAAGTGGAGGAGGCAGTCCTCCAGATCCAGAATGGGGGGACGAGAGGTAGCGGCGCCGCAATTTATACCAGGGGGAGAATCCGGAACCCTAGCCACGACCTGGCCATGGCGGTCGGATGCGCCCACTCCCACGTGTCGCAGATCCGGGTGGGGGGAACGGTTTTCGACCGGTCGGCGTCCCAGAATCCCCGAACCGGCCAGGAGAGGAATACCGCGGCCCCCGTGAACCGCCCCCAAAACATGAGATCCTCCGCGGGACGATTCGCCGCGCACGGCGGCGCCGGCTTTCCGATTCTCCGGCGGGCGGACCGAAGACGAGGGGGAAGGAAGACGGTCCCAAACCCTAGCGAAATGACACGGGAAGGGGACGATGTATCCGATATCAATTATCTCATTGACACGTAGGAATCGAGCATCGACCGTGACACCCCGGTCATCGATCAGCACCAATCGAAGTGCGTCCTGTCGGAGGAGGAGCTCACCGGTGGCGAAAGTGATGGAGCGCGCCGCCATGAAGTCCGGGGCGAACGTGACCCGCCATCGCGCCGCCATCTTTAATCATAGGCATGTGATTTTACTCAGATCCAACATGGCCGTCGTCAGATAGAACCACGCGGGCTACCACGTCTCCCCGAGATCTGGAATGAACGTCGCTCCCCCATCCATCCCCACCACCGGCTTTGCCTTGAGAGGAAGGGAAACAAGCAATGGCGGATGCGGGCTGCCTCCGATCCGGTTTGTTCGGTTCAGCCATGAGCATACGAGATCGGGGAATAGATGAATAGGGAACGTCGTGGCGATTAGAAGGAATCCGAGCTAGGGCAACGCATACAGGAGATCGATCGACGAGGAACGAGCGGCTCTGTGGGCTAGCTACCTGCATCGGAGGACCCAGCATCCCTGGGCTTTAGCCTATGTGCATACAACCTGGGTGGGGGCCCCTAGACTTCGGGGGCTCCTCTGACATACGGCGCACTCGCTGACGTGTGGACCCGGACCCACGTGTCAGTGGCCCAACGTCAGGTGGCCGTACGTCAGGGGATCCGGCTCCCCTCTGCCCCCCCTCAGGGCCGGCCCTGGATCTTCTGCAAGCAGCAGGATGCCAAAATGATGTTTGGTATAGGGCATACAGGAGACCACATAATTTCTTGGCAAGAAAACAATTGGAGTTCACATAGAGACGCATGGCCACTCGTGACACCCGCATCCTTGCCACACGTGAACCTCCACCGACAGAAATAGACGAAACTTGCACAGAACGAGATGGGCATCCAGCCTTGTGCAGTACTAGTGCCTCAACTCCCCCCAATATCATTCATGTGAGGTGAAGAAGCTCCATGCCAACTCTCTTGCTAGATGCAGCCGGGCCCTGACTCCGTTCACACATGGATTTGAGCACCGCCACCAGCGCTGGATCAAGCTCTATTTCTCCTTTCTCTCCACCAGCGTTCCGTCCCTGTCAAACTTCACCACCAGTCCACCACCGTCCCTGCCCAAATCATGAGCCTAGCCGGCGAGCGCACTCCCGTGGCAAGATCCATGGTGGAGCAACAGCACGGCGGAGCAGAGGCACAACAACGATATCCTCTTCTGCGAGTGCCTTGTGGGCATGTTTGCCTCCAACGAGCAGATGATGGCCATGAGATGAGGGGTGCAGGCGCCCCTCTCACAGTGGGCTGATGCTCTGTAATTTTTGTTGCATGTTGACGATGTGACAGGCTGGTTTGGTGCTTTGGTTCGGTGTTCATCAATTCTTTTGTACTAATTAGTGGTCTTTCGGAGCAAGTTTGTGCATGTGCTAGCGCTAAGTTTTGCTTCATATATTTGTACTAATTTACAGTTAGAGTTTGTGTTTACTTGTCTCCAACTTTCTATCATGAATCAGTGAATTTATTTTGAACAACTTTGATAGGATGGACATCTGAATGTAATTTAGATTTTGTTCTGAAAAACTTGTTGTACATCAATGAGAACCGTAGGTGAAAATATGAAGAACTTCCTTGGGCTGTCTATTGAATACTCTTTCTACAAATGTGAATTATTTCTAGGGGCCATAGAGTTGGCACGAGGATATATGGTTCTAAAAAAGTTATGGAGCAGCATCTGCAAAAAAAATGTTATGGAGCAGATCCGGAACCACATTGCTAGTGTACAGACCTGCAGCGCACGATTCCAAAGTGGTAAAACGGAAACAGCAAAACCTAAACACAGGGTCTATCAAGAGAAAAAAAACAAACTGGAACCTTTTGATGAGCTCGCATGTGACACCCGCTTGGGAACATGCATCGGGCCTAGTGTTTTGCAGGTTTGGTCCACAACTTTACCTGAGTACATGCGGTCCACACTCAGGTAAAGTTCTGGACCAAAATAAGTTTCAAAGCATGAATGAATTAGTGTCATTGGTATTACTTTTAAATAAGTAAGATGTGAAATAAAACTTAAAGCAAAAATTTCCTTACAATTAGTACAAAAATTACACTTTTTATAATACAGCAGTGAAATTTCCATACTCTAATACAACGTATACATGTAATACTTGCGTGCATACATTTACACACACTCAAAATCCAAAAATACACATAAAGAAAGAACTCAACAAAGCACACACAAAAAAAGCAAACACGTACAAAAACAGAAGCACGCACAAGCAAAATAGGCATGCACGCACACAAAAATTGGCATGTATTTCATCCATCCATGTGGGTGCAACAGTCACGAAGTGGAGACATGCATGAATGGGGCTGCAGCATGCACCGAGCAAGGAAAGTCCGGAAGTCGACTGAATAAACAACAGCGTCAGTCAAATCCATGGAGACCTCTTGCACACGTATCATAAAGCATACTAAATCAACGGCAACAAATTCGACTGACCGAAAATGAAAAACTCAGTCGCCTGACGTATAGCTAAAATGTTCTGGATTTCCAGAGTAGCGGAAAAAAGTGACACGAGTTTTTCTTTTCGTTTTTTTGAGAAATATGTTTTTCTTTTCGTGACACAAGTTATTTGGGCGTCCTGGGTGTTGGACCTCGGCCTGGCCCATCCACTGCCCAGGGCCAGTTTATAATTTTGGGAAAAAGTTAATTTTTTGGGTCACCTAAAGAAAGTTAATATTTTCGGACTCAACATTTCGTGGTTCTTTTTTTTTTTGAATAAGGGTGGATTTTATTAGCACAAAATTAAGCATCAAGAGAATACAAACATGATGAGCACACATCCGGCCTCTGCACAGTTAGGATGCACATAGCCAATACCAACCCACACAAAAAACACGCCAGCAAATAGCAAAGTCATATAAGACCAAAGCTATGCATGAGCGAGAAAAAGAAAGAAAGAAAGAAAAAAACCAAAGTGATCAGTTCTGTGATCGGCAAACTATAGAAAAGACCATATCCGCACCAACCGTCTCAAGACAACATATGAACATCGTGATTCTTCAACAACAACGTTTTCAGGAAGGGAGCAACGCTGAAACGCTGTAGTCACTGGATCCAGCAGTCAACGCCGGAATCTAGGTTTTCACCCTGAAGAAATTGTCCGAGCATATTCGAGCAATGCCTTCAACAAGGTAACGATGTATAACCATCACCATCGCCATCGTGATTCTTTTCTTCTAGGATGCACCATGTAGGATGGTGCACTAAATTAACTGATCTGTGGAGTTTACTGTCAAAATTAAAAAAACCATGATACCCACTTTGGTCACTGTATTTGTAAATAGTGAAAATTGCATTCAATAATGTTGTTATTAGCTAGAGAAGTGTCATACGCTCACTAGCTCGTGTCATATGTGTACCCCAGGGCTGCCGCCAGGAGTTCGGGCCCCAATGCAAAGAGGAAAATGGGGCCCTAAAATTTGAAAAATTCATGTAATATAACTGAAACATAATCTCACTTGATTATATAACTTAAGTTTATGTCATTTCATATGATATTCAGGAATACATCAAATTCCAATGCAAAAGACTAAAGGTAGTATAACTAAGGCAATAAGCTAACCTCATGTTCTACTGTAAAGTGTCTTCCTACGCTTTTGGCACCTGAATCATACTTCCTATTTCTAGAATGCTTGATTGTTTCTGTTCATGAACCAAACATAAATAATATCAATGCATTCGAACTGCACGAATTACTGGCTTGTCAAAAAGAATTCAAGTCTTCAGTATAGTAGAATGGAAAAGGATCAAGCCTTGAATTATAGGCTTGTCAAGAGCTCAAGATAGATGAATTAATGGGTAGACCGCTGGCGGCAGGGCACTGATTGCTTCAAGCTGTGCTAGCGTTCTCCCTTCTGTTTGACGCGGGTGCCTGTAATTCCGTTTTTTTAGATCTGTAAACCTTTATTAAATCTCAATGTTCATAGGGTTACAGATTAAATTGGGCAAACTAAAAAGCCACACATGGCGTCCGAAAGGAAGGGAAGAAGCTGCCTTTGCGATGGAATGAGCTTCTGTGTTCCCGCTTCTCGTGAATGACCTTGAGTGCTCGAAAACCTTCACAGCGATGATTAATATCTCGAAAAATGGTAGCATAGCGACGTGAAGCTGTCGTATCAATGGCCGTCACAACCTCAATGCAGTCGGAGGCAATACATATAGAGTCTACATGTAAATCAGCAGCAAGTACCAAAGCCTCGTTAATAGCATGGCGACTCTGCCAGCTGCCACCACCTTCACATCCGCCCAGTAACACCGCTCACTTCCCCCATCGTCCGCCACCGTCATCTTGCCGCCGGGGAGCAAATTGCTTCCCACCGGCGCTCCCCCCACCGCACGGCCGCCCGCGATCAAGAGGCCGCCTCGCCGCCCCAGCCAGATCCTCACCGGCACGCTCGTCGGACGTTGGCTCACTCGTCGGACGCCAGCAGGGCAGCTAGCTGGTCCGTGCGCGCCGCGACTCCCCTCGCCAGCCATCTCCTTCTTCGGCGCCCGCAAGCTGTTCGACAGTTTGTCAAGGTACGAAAATGGACTCTGTCGACGAGTTCTTTTTCCACAATTTCCTTTGCGACTCCAACGATTCGTCGTCCGACAACGAGGAGGAGATATTGTCTGCTGTGTTGATCCATAACCACCTCAACAGCCAGCGACCGTTGTTCCGTGGCTCCATTCCGGGCCACCTTCCGGCATTGAATCGCAACCGAGAGAGCGGGCATTTCCTTCTTTAGAAGGACTACTATGATACAACAAACCCGTTGTTCAAGCATCACAAATTTCACCGCCGTTTTCGTATGAGTAGGCATCTTTTCAACCGTATTAGAGAGGGGGTGGTCGGCTATGATGACTATTTCGAGTGCAAAGAGGATGCCGTCGGCAAGATCGGTTTCTCCTCTTATCAGAAATGCACTGTCGCCATCCGAATGCTTGCATACGGAGTGCCCAGTGATCTCATTGACGAGTACGCCCGTATGAGTGAGTCTACATGCCTAGAGTCGCTATATAAGTTCTGCAAGACTGTTATTGCTGTGTTAGGCCCTGAGTACTTGAGAGAGCCGACAGCTGAAGATACAACCCGTTTGTTGGCGATGAATGCCAGAAGGGGCTTCCCAGGGGTGCTTGGCAGCATAGACTGCATGCACTGGGAGTGGAAGAACTGTCCTTCTGCTTGGCAAGGGCAGTATAAGGGACATGTCAGGACTTGCACTGTCATATTAGAGGCCGTGGTATTCCAAGATCTCTGGATCTGGCACTCTTTCTTTGGCATGGCTGGATCACACAATGATATCAACGTGCTTCAGCGCTCGCTGTTGTTTGCTATGCTTGCCGAAGGCAACAGGCCACCGGTGAACTTTACTGTCAATGAACACAACTACGACAAGCAAGAGAGTGCTAGGAAGGATGTCGAGCGTGCCTTTGGTGTTTTGCAATCTCGATGGGGCATCGTTCAGTATCCTGCTAATACCTGAAGCACGCAGAAACTGTGGGAGGTGATGACTGCTTGTGTGATCATGCACACTATGATCGTAGAAGACGAGCACCCGAAACGTCTGTACGATCAAGGGTTTCAGTTTCCGGGTGAGAATGTTGTGCCTGAGCATGGATTAGCGGCAACATTTGAACAATTCACCCAATTTCATGAAGACATGCGTGATTGGGAAACTCATGTGCAGCTGCAAAATGATTTGGTTGAGCATGTGGGCTCATGTTGGCAACCAATAGATGTATCTTCTTTTATTCGTTTGCAAAACAATGTGAAACATTTTTATTTGTATCCAGTTTGTAAAACTATAATATTTTATTCGGTACACTATGTTATTTGACAATATGTTTGAATGCAAATCAATGTAATATTGGGCGGCCAGCCGGCCATGCCGGCACATATGGGTCGACGCGTTGGGCACGCTGCCGACCCAAATCTAAAAGAGGGCGGACGCCGGACAGACGACCGACCCAAACAGACAAAAAGCAGACGAAATCACCGTCCGTATAGGTCAGCCCGTTGGAGTTGCTCTTACGGATTATAAGCGATAGATCCGCACGATTCATCTATGGTCGCTTGGGCTGTTGTTGTTGAGTGTTGATTTCTTTTTTAATACAAAAGCAAACATATTCAGTCTAATGTTTTTCCTAATGGCTGCATACATGCATGTAGGACAAAACTGCTGATATCATCAAATATTCCATCAAATTTAAAACATTAAAATATTTTGTAGGTCAAACCGTCGCTGCGAGAAAAACTGTTTTCACATAAAAGATTCGTCGCGACGATACCTTCGAAACTAGATCCCATGTTGGTATATTTTGATGACTTTTTTAGGTCAAAAGTTACCACACCTAGGCTAAAATAAGTTATCACCTCTATGGTACATCAGTTACCATCCTATTTACATAGAAATCATCTGGGCATAAAAATGACTCCTCCAACATTCTCTCCACATGCAAATGCATTAGAGCACATGAAAGCAGATGTCATCGTAGATTCTCGCTATTTCAAAACTGTAAAAAAAGTTGTAGATCAAACTGTCGTTTCTGATTGAAAAATTGTTTTCACATAAAAATTCGTCGCAAACGAGAACTTCCAAACTAGAGCTTATGTTGGCATGGTTTGATCACTTTTTTGGTCAAAACGTTACCGTAAAGTTATCAGTTATATTATACATATATTAACATGTTATTTATGCAGAAGTGACCGGAGCTGTGTTTTCAACGACTTTCCCCCCGGGTCAAAGTTATCATGGTATTTGTACCTAGGTTATCAGCTCGTGGTGCATATATTACCGTGTTATTTTGCATACAAGTAACCGGGGTATATTTCAACAAATTTTTATTTGGGTCTAAACTTACCGGGGTGTTTGTACCTAAGTTATCAGGTCTGCGATGTGTGATTTACCATGCTATTCACACAAAAACAATCGGGGGAGGCGGGTATATTTCACAACAACCCTCCCCCCACCACCATCGCCAAAGGTTACCAGGACTGGGGTACATAAGTTATCAGGTTTGCAATGTGTGAGTTACCATGCTATTCACGCAAAAGTTACCGGGAAGATATTTCACCCCCCGCTCCCAGTCACCAAAGTTACTGGTACGTCCATTTTGCATCATGCTTTTATATCGATATTTATTGCATTATGGGTTGCTATTACACATTATGTCACAATACTTATGTCTATTCTCTCTTATTTTACAAGGTTTACATGAAGAAGGGGAATGCCGACAGCTGGAATTCTGGGCTGGAAAAGGAGTAAATATTAGAGACCTAGTTTGCACATCTCCAAAAGTCCTGAAACTCCACGGGAATTATTTTCAGAATATATAAAAAATATTGGGTGAAAGAAGTACTAGAGGGGGGCCACCCACCGTCCACGAGGGTGGGGGCGCGACCTACCCCCCTGGGCGCGCCCCTGCCTCGTGGGCCCCCTGGTGGCCCTATGATGCCCATCTTTGGCTATATGGAGTCTTTCGTCGAGGAAAAAATCATAAGCAAGCTCACAAGACGAAACTCCGCCGCCATGAGGCGAAACCTTGCAGAACCAATCTAGGGCTCCGGCGGAGCTGTTCTGCCGGGGAAACTTCCCTCCGAAAGGGGGAAATCATCACCATTGTCATCACCAACGATCCTCTCATCGGGAGGGGGTCAATCTCCACCAACATCTTCACCAGCACCATCTCATCTCAAACCCTAGTTCATCTCTTGTATCCAATCTTTATATCCATACCTCAGATTGGTACCTGTGGGTTGCTAGTAGTGTTAATTACTCCTTGTAGTTGATGCTAGTTGGTTTATTTGGTGGAAGATCATATGGTCAGATCCATTATGCATATTAATACCCCTCTCATTATGAACATGAATATGCTTTGTGAGTAGTTACGTTTGTTCCTGAGGATATGGGAGAAGTCTTGCTATAAGTAGTCATGTGAATTTGGTATTCGTTTGATGTTTTGATGAGATGTATGTTGTCATCCCTCTAGCGGTGTCATGTGAACGTCGACTACATGACACTTTACCATTGTTTGGGCCTAGAGAGAGGCATTGGGAAGTAATAAGTAGATGATGGGTTGCTAGAGTTACAGAAGCTTAAACCCTAGTTTATGTGTTGCTTCGTAAGGGGCTGATTTGGATCCATATGTTTCATGCTATGGTTATGTTTACCTTAATACTTCTGTTGTAGTTGCGGATGCTTGAAATAGGGGTTAATCATAAGTGGGATGCTTTTACAAGTAAGGACAGTACCCAAGCACCGGTCCACCCACATATCAAATTATCAAAATACCAAACACGAATCATATGAATGTGATGAAAACTAGCTTGATGATAATTCCCATGTGTCCTCGGGAGCGCTTTCCTTTATATAAGAGTTTGTCCAGGCTTGTCCTTTACTACAAAAAGGATTGGGCCATATTGCTGCACCTTATTTACTTTTATTACTTGTTACCCGTTACAAATTACCTTATCACAAAACTATTTGTTACCGATAATTTCAGTGCTTGCAGAATACCTTGCTGAAAACCGCCTATCATTTCCTTCTGCTCCTCGTTGGGTTCGACACTCTTACTTATCTAAAAGGCTACAATAGATCCCCTACACTTTTGGGTCATCATATTTTCTGGCGCCGTTGCCGGGGAGTGAAGCGCCTTTGATAAGGAAAAATTTATATAGCGTGCTGAAATTTACTGTCACTTGTTACTATGGAACATAATCCTTTGAGGGGCTTGTTTGGGGTATCTTCACCCCGACCAGTAGAGCAAAGAGTTGCTCCTCAACCTACTAAACCTACTGAAAATGTTTACTTTGAAATTCCTTCGGGTATGGTAGAGAAACTGCTAGCTAATCCTTTCACAGGTGATGGAACATTACACCCCGATTTGCACCTAATCTATATGGATGAAGTTTGTGGATTATTTAAGCTTGCAGGTATGCCTGAGGATGTTATTAATAAGAAGGTCTTCCCTTTATCTTTGAAGGGAGACGCATTGACATGGTTGAGGCTATGTGATGCTATTGGATCATGGAACTACCAATGATTGAAATTGGAATTTCATCAGAAGTTTTGTCCTATGCATCTTGTTCATCGTGATCGTAATTATATATATAATTTTTGGCCTCGCGAAGGAGAAAGCATCGCTCAAGCTTGGGGGAGGCTTAAGTCAATGCTATATATAATTTTTGGCCTCGCGAAGGAGAAAGCATCGCTCAAGCTTGGGGGAGGCTTAAATCATGAGCTCTCAAAATAAATGATTATTCAATTTTTTTATGCTCGGCTTTCTCTCAGTAATCGCTCCATGCTCGATACTTCCTGTACTGAATCTTTTATGATGAAGACTATTGAATTCAAATGGGATTTATTAGAAAGAATTAAACACAACTTTGAAGATTGGGACCTCGACGAAGGTAAGGAGTCAGGTATAACACCTAAGTTTGATTGTGTTAAATCTTTTACGGATACTGATGCTTTCCGTGAATTTAGCACTAAATATGAACTTGACTCTGAGATAGTAGCTTCTTTCTGTGAATCCTTTGCTACTCATGTTGATCTCCCTAAGGAGAAGTGGTTTAAATATAATCCTCCCATTAAAGTAAAAGTAGTTGCAGCTATTAAAGTTCAAGAAAAGACTATCACTTGTAATGATCCTATTGTTCCTACTGCTTATATTGAGAAACCGCCTTTCCCTGTTAGAATGAAGGATCATGCTAAAGCTTCAACTGTGGTCAACAAAAGTAATGTTAAGACACCCAAACCCCCTAAGCAAATTAAAGTTGAACCTCATGTTGCTATGGTTAAAGATCTCTTGGCCGATAATATTGATGGGCATGTTATTTACTTCTGCAATGAATCTGTTAGAATTGCTAGACCCGATACTAAAAATAAACATAGACCTATTGTAGGCATGCCTGTTATTTCTGTTAAAATAGGAGATCATTTCTATCATGGCTTATGTGATATGGGTGCTAGTGCAAGTGCAATACCTCATTCCTTATACAAAGAAATTATGCATGATATTGCACCTGCTGAGATAGAAGAGATTGATGTTACAATTAAGCTTGCCAATAGAGATACTATTTCACCAGTTGGGATTGTTAGAGATGTTGAAGTCTTGTGTGGGCAAGTTAAATATCCTACTAATTTTCTTGTTCTCGGTTCCCCACAAGATGACTTTTGTCCCATTATATTTGGTAGACCCTTCTTAAATACTGTTAATGCTAAGATAGACTGCAATAAGGATATTGTTTCTGTTGGTTTAGGGGATATGTCTCATGAGTTTAATTTTGCTAAATTTCGTAGACAACCCCATGATAAAGAATTTCCTAGTAAAGATGAAATTATTGGTCTTGCTTCTATTGCCGTGCCTCCTAGTGATCCTTTGGAACAATATTTGCTAGACCATGAAAATGATATGTTTATGAATGAAAGAAGGGAAATAGATGAAGTATTCTTTAAACAGGGACCTATTTTGAAACACAACTTGCCTATTGAAATCTTAAGGGATCCTCCTCCACCTAAGGGTGATCCTGTGTTTGAGCTTAAACCTTTACCTGATACTCTTAAATATACTTATCTTGATGAGAAAGAGATATATCCTGTTATTATTAGTGCTAACCTTTCAGAGCATGAAGAAAAGAAATTCTTGGAAACTCTGAAGAAGCACCGTGCTGCTATTGGATATACTCTTGATGATCTTAAGGGCATTAGTCCCACTCTATGCCAGCACAAAATAAAGTTGGAGAAAGACGCTAAACCAGTTGTTGATCACCAACGACGGTTAAATCCTAAGATGAAAGAAGTGGTAAGAAAAGAAATACTAAAGATTCTGGAGGCAGGTATAATTTATCCCGTTGTTGATAGTCAGTGGATAAGTCCTGTCCATTGTGTTCCTAAGAAGGGAGGTATTACTGTCGTTCCTAATGATAAAGATGAATTAATTCCACAAAGAATTATTAGAGGTTATAGGATGGTAATTGATTTTCACAAATTAAATAAGGCTACTAAAAAAGATCATTACCCCTTACCTTCCATTGATCAAATGCTAGAAAGATTATCCAAACATACACATTTTTGCTTTCTAGATGGTTATTCTGGTTTCTCTCAAATACCTGTATGAGCTGATGATCAATCTAAGACCACTTTTACTTGCCCCTTCGGTACCTTTGCTTATAGACGTATGCCTTTTGGTTTATGCAATGCATCTGCTACTTTTCAAAGATGTATGACTTCTATATTCTCTGACTTTTGTGAAAAGATTGTTGAGGTATTCATGGATGACTTCTCCATTTATGGGACTTCTTTTGATGATTGCTTAAGCAACCTTGATCGAGTTTTGCAGAGATGTGAAGAAACTAATCTTGTCTTGAATTGGGAGAAATGCCACTTCATGGTTAATGAAGGTATTGTCTTGGGACATAAAATTTCTGAAAGAGGTATTGAAGTTGATAAAGCTAAAGTTGATGCTATTGAAAAGATGCCGTGTCCCAAGGACATTAAAGGTATAAGAAGTTTCCTTGGTCATGCCGATTTTTATAGAAGGTTCATTAAGGACTTTTCTAAAATTTCTCGGCCTCTGACTAATCTCTTACAAAAATATGTCCCTTTTGTCTTTGATGATGATTGTGTAGAAGATTTTGAAATACTTAAGAAAGCTTTGGTTTTTGCACCTATTGTTCAACCTCCTGATTGGAACTTACCCTTTGAAATCATGTGTGATGCTAGTGATTATGATGTAGGGGCTGTTCTAGGACAAAGAGTTGATAAGAAATTAAATGTTATTCAATATGCTAGTAAAACTCTAGATAGTGCCCAAAGAAATTATGCTACTACTGAAAAAGAATTTTTAGCAGTTGTATTTGCTTGTGATAAGTTCAGACCTTATATTGTTGATTCTAAAGTAACTGTTCACACTAATCATGCTGCTATTAAATATCTTATGGAAAAGAAAGATGCTAAACCTTCACTTATTAGATGGGTTCTCTTGCTTCAAGAATTTGATTTGCATATTATTGATAGAAAGGGAGCTGAGAACCCCGTTGCAGACAACTTGTCTAGGTTAGAGAATGTTCTTGACGACCCACTACCTATTGATAATAGCTTTCCTGATGAACAATTAGTTGTCATAAATGCTTCTCGTACTGCTCCATGGTATGCTGATTATGCTAATTACATTGTTGCTAAATTTATACCACCTAGTTTCACATACCAAGAAAAGAAAAAGTTCTTCTATGATTTAAGACATTACTTCTAGGATGACCCACATCTTTATAAAGAAGGAGTAGATGGTGTTATTAGACATTGTGTACACGAGCATGAACAGGAACAGATCCTACGCAAGTGTCACTTTGAGGCTTATGGAGGACACTATGCTAGAGATAGAACTGTTGGGGAACACAGTAATTTCAAAAAATTTCCTACGCACACGCAAGATCATGGTGATGCATAGCAACGAGAGGGGAGAGTATCGTCCACGTACCCTCGTAGACCGTAAGCGGAAGGGTTATGAGAACGCGGTTGATGTAGTCGAACGTCTTCACGATCCAACCGATCCAAGTACTGAACACACGGCACCTCCGAGTTCAGCACATGTTCAACTCGATGATGTCCCACGAACTCCGATCCAGCAGAGCTTCACGGGAGAGTACCATCAGCACGACGGCGTGATGATGGTGATGATGTTGCTACCGACGCAGGGCTTCGCCTAAGCACCGCCACGATATGATCGAGGTGGATTATGGTGGAGGGGGGCACTGCACACGGCTTGGAACAATCAACTTGTGTGTCTAGAGGTGCCCCCTGCCCCCGTATATAAAGGAGAAAGGGGGAGGCCGGCCGCCCCCTGTAGGCGCGCCAGGAGGAGTCCTCCTCCTCCTAGTAGGAGTAAGACTCCCCTCTTTCCTACTCCTACTAGGAGGGGGAAAGGAAGGGGGAGAGGGAGAAGGAAAGGGGGGCGCCACCCCCTCTCCTAGTCCAATTCGGACCAGAGGGGGAGGGGTGTGCGGCCTGCCCTAGGCCAGCCCTCTCTCTCTGCACTAAGGCCCTGCTACCTCTTGAGCACCGCGTTGCTTTTCCCTTGAAGAGGAAAGGGTGATGCAGTAAAGTAACATAAGTATTTCCCTTAGTTTTTGAGAACCAAGGTATCAATCCAGTAGGAGATCACGCTCGAGTCCCATGCACCTACACAAACAAATAAGAACCTCGCAACCAACGCGATAAATGGGTTGTCAATCCCTTCACGATCACTTACGAGAGTGAGATCTGATAGATATGATAAGATAATATTTTTGGTATTTTTATGATAAAGAGAAATAAAGATGCAAAGTAAAATTAACAGCAATAGAAATAGCTATGTGATGAAAGATCAATATGATGGAAAATAGACCCGGGGCCATAGGTTTCACTAGTGGCTTCTCTCAAGATAGCATAAGTATTACGGTGGGTAAATGAATTACTGTCGAGCAATTGATAGAATTGAGCATAGTTATGAGAATATCTAGGTATGATCATGTATACAGGCATCACGTCCGCGACAAGTAGACCGAAACGATTCTGCATCTACTACTATTACTCCACACATCGACCGCTATCCAGCATGCATCTAGAGTATTAAGTTCATAATAACAGAGTAATGCTTTAAGTAAGATGACATGATATAGAGGGATAAACTCATGCAATATGATATAAACCACATCTTTTTATCCTCGATGGCAACAATACAATACGTGCCTTGCTGCCCCTGCTGTCACTGGGAAAGGACACTACAAGATTGAACCCAAAGCTAAGCACTTCTCCCATTGCAAGAAAGATCAATCTAGTAGGCCAAACCAAACTGATAATTCGAAGAGACTTGCAAAGATAACCAATCATACATAAAAGAATTCAGCGGAGATTCGAATATTGTTCATAGATAAACTTGATCATAAACCCACAATTCATCGGATCTCGACAAACATGTGACGCCCGGATCCTTAAGCTACAGTGAACCTCTGCTAATGATGCCATGCCACCTCGATTACAGTGGCTAATATCGCGTTAGTTCGAAACAGATTCGAATTCAAATTAAAAATCAAGCAAATAATAAAAGTTTTCAAATATTAAAACTAAAATGTTCGGATTGTGCCAAATAATGCGTAGGTAATTATTGTGAAGAAACCACATTTCTGTAAAGTATTTAAATGCTCTATATAAACAAAACAGCAGCAAAAACAATTAACTAAATGCCTTTTGTATTTTATAAACTATTAAACTAATTCATTTTGGATTAAGACCTTTTGTGGCAGTGCCATTTAATGCAAATTTGAATTATGTGGCAATTTACACTTTTTACAAAAATCAATTGATGGCTTTACTAAATGCAAAACAATGTAGAAAAACTAAACAAAAAAGAAAAGGTGAAAGAAAAGGAAAAAACAGAGGAAAACCCCCAGCTGGGCCGTGGCCCAGCTGGCCACAAGGCCAACCAGGCCGGCCCAGCCGTCCCCACCCCACTCCTCCATATCCCCCGAGCAACCAAAACCCTAGCCCCACTCCCCTCACGATCCCCACATCCCCCCTCGTCTCCCTCACCCGCCGCCACCACACAACGCACACACGCATGCACGCATTGTGCCGGGGAGAGGAGCTCCCCGCGCCCGACTCCCCTCGCGTGCATCAGTGCCCCGCCTCCCGCCGTCACCAGTGCCGCACGCCCCCTGCCGCCGATGCCGCCAGGAGCCGCTCTGCCGACGCTCGTCGCCGACCACCGCCCCGTCGCCGGATCTCGCATCCCCAACCCCTCCCCAAAGGCTCCACCAAGCCTCGCCGCCGTCTTCTCTCCAAACGCCGGTGAGGCCACCTTCGGCCTCCACTCCCTCCTCTCTTCGCCGTACACACACGCTCACCGCCCCACCGTAGCTATCCCGCGTTCGCGCCCGCGGTCACCCCAGACGCCATGCGCGCCCGTTGGCCGTCCACCGCACCGGGCCAAACTCACTGCGCCCCGGGCGCCTCCCCTGCGCCGCGCCCAGCCTGCGTCACTGTTACCCTGCCGCGCGCGCCCCCGATGCCCCACCGCATCGCGATGCGCTCGCCCGACGCGCTCCCCGCACCCATGCTCACGAAGAGCGTGCACCCCGACGCCCCTGAACGTACCCACGACCGCGCGCGTCGGTGATGCTCTGCCTGCTGCTGCTCCCCGCCGTGTGTGCGCGCATGCGCCGCCCGCTGCCATTTCCGTCCCGCGGCGGCCTTGTCGCGGCCCGCCGACGCGCAGCCTTGGCCCCCTGTGCCGCTGCTGTCGCTCGTCGCTGTGGCCGCCGGCGCCCAGCGCCGATCCCTCCCTGTCGACCTGGGCGGGTGCCCAGCGCCCGCTCCAAGCGCCCGCTAACACTGAACCCACTATGGCCCCCAGGGCCAATGACATGTGGGGCCCGCCCTATTAAACGTTTAAAAAGAAAGAAAAAATATATAACTAAAAATATATTAATTAATTAATTAAAAGATTAATTAACTTAATTAATTGTATTTAATTAACCTAATCATTTAACTCAACTAATTAACTTTGTTTAATTACTTTGTTAACAAACAACCAATGACAGTGGGACCCTCCAGTCAGTTTGACTAAGTCAATTGACTGGTTGACTGATGACATCATGCTGACCTCATGCTGACATCATAATGGCATTTTCTAAATTAAACTAGTTCTGTTAATTCTAAAAATGCTTTAAAACTTTAGAAAATCATATAAAATAAACCGTAGCTCAGATGAAAAAACTTTGTACATGAAAGTTGCTCAGAACGACGAGACTATTCTGGATACGTAGCCCGTTCGTCCGCCACGCATCCCTAGCATAGTGAACATGCAACTTTCCCCCTCCGGTTCATCTGTCCGAAAATGCGAAACACTGGGGATATTTTCCCGGATGTTTCCCCTTCATCGGTACCACCTCATACCGCGTTAGGGCACCCCTAGCACCGCTACTTGTCATGTCATGTATCGCTATGCATATGTTTGCTTAATATTTATTGTTTCTCCCCCCTCTTCTCTCGCTAGACACCGAGACCGACGCCGCTGCTACCCAGTACGACTACGGTGTTGACGACCCCTCTCTCTTGCCAGAGCAACCAGGCAAGCCCCCCTTGATCACCAGATATCGCCTACTCTCCTCTATACTGCTTGCATTAGAGTAGTGTAGCATGTTACTGCTTTCCGTTAATCCTATTCTGTTGCATAGCCTGTCATTGTTGCTACAACTGTTGATACCTTACCTGCAATCCTAAATGCTTAGTATAGGATGCTAGTTTACCATCAGTGGCCCTACATTCTTGTCCGTCTGCCATGCTATACTACTGGGCCGTGATCACTTCGGGAGGTGATCACGGGCATATGATATATACTTATACTGTTACATTACTTATGATACTATTTGGAGATGGGGGCTGAAGGGGCAGGTGGCTCCATCCAGGTAGTGGTGGGCCTGAGTTCCCGACGGCCCCCGACTGTTACTTTGAGGCGGAGCGACAGGGCAGGTTGTGACCACCTAGGAGAGAGGTGGGCCTGGCCCTGGTCGATGTTCGCGGATACTTAACACGCTTAACGAGATCTTGGTATTTGATCTGAGTCTGGCTACTGGCCTATACACACTAACCATCTACGCGGGGACAGTTATGGGCACTCGACGTCGTGGTATTAGCCGAAGCCTTCGTGACGTCAGCGACTGAGCGGCGCGCGTCGGGTTGGACCACATAAAGCAACTTCCATTGTAATGGAGGTTGCTAGGTCTTCTCTCCGGCCGCCCTCGCAACCTGCAGGTGTGCAATGGGAGATGGGCCCAGACCCCTGTGCCATAGGATTTTGACCGGCGTGCTGACCTCTCTGTTGTGCCTAGGTAGGGCTGCGACATGTTGATCTTCCGAGGTCGGGCATGACCCAGGAAAGTGTGTCCGGCCAAATGGGATCGAGCGTGTTGGGTTATGTGGTGCACCCCTGCAGGGAAGTTAATCTATTCGAATAGCCGTGATCTTCGGTAACAGGACGACTTGGAGTTGTACCTTGACCTTATGACAACTAGAACCGGATACTTAATAAAACACACCCTTCCAAGTGCCAGATACAACCGGTGGTCGCTCTCTCACAGGGCGACGAGGGGAGGATCATCGGTTAGGATTATGCTATGCGATGCTACTTGGTGAACTTACCATCTACTCTCTTCTTCTGCTGCAAGATGGAGGTTACCAGAAGCATAGTCTTCAAAAGGACTAGCTATCCCCCTCTTATTCCGGCATTCTGCAGTTCAGTCCACATATGATACCCTTATTCCATTTGATACCAATGCATACATATGCAGTGTAGCTCCTTGCTTGCGAGTACTTTGGATGAGTACTCACGGTTGCTTTGCTCCCTCTTTTCCCCCTTCATATACTCGATTGCTGCGACCAGATGTTGGATCCCAGGAGCCAGATGCCACCGTCGATGATGACTACTACTACTCGGGAGGTGCCTACTACTACGTGCAGCCCGCTGACGACGACCAGGAGTAGTTTAGGAGGATCCCAGGCAGGAGGCCTGCGCCTCTTTCGATCTGTATCCCAGTTTGTGCTAGCCTTCTTAAGGCAAACTTGTTTAACTTATGTCTGTACTCAGATATTGTTGCTTCCACTGACTCGTCTATGATCGAGCACTTGTATTCGAGCCCTCGAGGCCCCTGGCTTGTATTATGATGCTTGTATGACTTATTTATGTTTTAGAGTTGTGTTGTGATATCTTCCCGTGAGTCCCTGATCTTGATCATACACATTTGCGTGCATGATTAGTGTACGGTTGAATCGGGGGTGTCACAAAACACACCGCAAGAAGAAGAGTTGCATCAAATAGATCTTCAAGAGAATCGAGGAGAACTTTGTATTGATATCCAAAGAGAGAGACGAAGCCATCTAGCTAATAACTATGGACCCGAAGGTCTGAGGTAAACAACTCACACATCATCGGAGAGGCTATGGTGTTGATGTAGAAGCCCTTCGTGATCAATGCCCCCTTCGGCAGGACGCCAGAAAAGGCCCCAAGATGGGATCTCACGGGTACAGAAGGTTGCGGCGGTGGAATTAGGTTTTCGTGGATGCCTCTGATGGTTTGGGGGTACGTAGGTATATATAGGAGGAAGAAGTACATCGGTGGAGCAATGTGGGCCCCACGAGGGTGGAGGGCGTGCCTGGGGGAGGTGGGCGTGCCCCCTACCTCATGCTCTCCTCGTTGATTGCTTTACATGGACTCCAAGTCCTTGGATCACGTTTGTTCCAAAAATCACGTTCCCGAAGGTTTAATTCCGTTTGGATTTCGTTTGATATTCTTTTTCTGCGAAACACTGAAATAGGAAAACAATAGCAATTTGGGCTGGGCCTCCGGTTAATAGATTAGTCCCAAAAATAATATAAAAGTGTATAAATAAGCCCATTTATCATCCAAAACAGAATATAATATAGCATGGAACAATAAAAAATTATAGATACATTGGAGACGTATCAAGCATCCCCAAGCTTAATTCCTGCTCGTCCTCGAGTAGGTAAATGATAAAAACAGAATTTTTGATGTGGAATGCTACTTAGCATAATTTTCAATGTAACCCTCTTAATTGTGGTATGAATATTTAGATCCTAAGTATTCAAGATAAAAGTTCAATATTGACATAAAAGTAATAATACTTCAAGCATACTAACTAAGCAATTATGTCTTCTCAAAATAACATGGCCAAAGAAAGTTCATCCCTACAAAATCATATAGTTTGGTCATGCTCCATTTTTGTCACACAAGAATGCTCTCATCATGCACAACCCAGATGACAAGCCAAGGAATTGTTTCATACTTTAGTAATCTCAAACTTTTTTCAACTTTCACGCAATACATGAGCGTGAGCCATGGATATAGCACTATGGGTGGAATAGAATATAATGATGGGGGTTATGTGGAGAAGACAAAAAAGGAGAAAGGCTCACATCAACGCGGCTAATCAACGGGCTATGGAGATGCCCATCAATTGATTTTAATGTGAGGAGTAGGGATTGCCATGCAACATATGCACTAGAGTTATAATTGCATGAAAGCTCAACAAAAAGAAACTAAGTGGGTGTGCATCCAACTTGCTTGCTCACGAAGACCTAGGGCATTTGAGGAAGCCCATTGTTGGAATATACAAGCCAAGTTCTATAATGAAAAATTCCCACTAGTATATGAAAGTGACAAAACAAAAGACTCTCTATCATGGAGATCATGGTGCTACTTTGAAGCACAAGTGTGGAAAAAAGGATAGTAGCATTGCCCCTTTTTTGGGGGCCTCCCTTTTTTTATTTTGGCCTTTCTCTCTTCTTTTTGATTGGGACAATGCTCTATGAATGATGATCATCACACTTCTATTTATTTACAACTCAATGATTACAACTCGATACTAGAACAAAGTATGACTCTATATGAATGCCTCCGGCGGTGTACCGGGATGGGCAATGAATCAAGAGTGACATGTATGAAAAATTATGAATGATGGCTTTGCCACAAATATGATGTCAACTGCATGATCATGCAAGGCAATATGACAATGATGAATGTGTCATGATGAACGGAACCAGGAAAGTTGCATGGCAATATATCTCGGAACGGTGGAAAGTTGTATGGTGGCTGTTTTGAGGAAGATATAAGGAGGTTTATGTGTGATAGAGCGCATCGTATCACGGGGTTTGGATGCACCGGCGAAGTTTGCACCAACTCTCAAGGTGAGAAAGGGCAATGCACAGTACCGAAGAGGCTAGCAATGATGGAAGGATAAGAGTGCGTATAATCCATGGACTCAACATTAGTCATAAAGAACTCACATACTTATTGCAAAAATCTACAAGTCATCAAAAACCAAGCACTACGCGCATGCTCCTAGGGGGATAGATTGGTAGGAAAAGACCATCGCTCGTCCCCGACCGCCACTCATAAGGAGGACAATCAAAGAACACCTCATGCTTCAAATTTGTTACACAACGTTTACCATACGTGCATGCTACGGGATTTGCAAACTTCAATACAAGTATTTCTCAAACTCACAACTACTCAACTAGCACAACTTTAATATCACTACCTCCATATCTCAAAACAATCATCAAGCATCAAACTTTTCTTAGTATTCAACACACGCATAAGAAAGTTTTTACTAATCTTGAATACCTAGCATATTAGGACTAATTTCCCAATTAAAGCAAATTACCATGCTGTTTTGTAGGACTATCAAAATAGTATAAGTGAAGCATGAGAGAATAATAGTTTCTACAAAACAAAACCACCAACGTGCTCTAAAAGATGTACGTGAAGCACTAGAGCAAAAACTATATAGCTCAAAAGATATAAGTGAAGCACATAGAGTATTCTAATAAATTCTGAATCATGTGTGTCTCTCTCAAAAGGTGTGTACATCAAGTATGATTGTCGTAAACTAAAAAGCAAAGACTCAAATCATACAAGACGCTCCAAGCAAAACACTTATCATGTGGTGAATAAAAATATAGCTCCAAGTAAAGTTACCCATGGACGAAGACGAAAGAGGGGATGCCTTCCGGGGCATCCCCAAGCTTTGGATTTTTGGTGTCCTTAGATTACCTTGGGGTGCCATGGTCATCCCCAAGCTTAGGCTCTTGCCACTCCTTGTTCCAGAATCCATCAAATCTTTTACCCAAAACTTGAAAACTTCACAAGACAAAACTCAACAGAAAATCTCGTAAGCTCCGTTAGCGAAAGAAAACAAAACACCACTTCAAGGTACTGTAATGAACTCATTCTTTATTTATATTGTTGTTAAACCTACTGTATTTCAACTTCTCTATGGTTTATAAACTATTTTACTAGCCATAGATTCATTAAAATAAGCAAACAACACACGAAAAACAGAACAGTCTGTAGTAATCTGTAACTAACGCAAACTTCTGGAACTCAACAAAAAATCTACCACAATAGGACGACCTAAAAAATTTGTTTATTGATATGCTGCAATTGGAATCAATATTTTATCACGTTCTGGTGATTTTTAATAATTGTTTTCGTGAACAAAAAGTTTCTGGAATTTTCAGCAAGATCAAATAATTATCATCCAAGAAGATCCTATAGGTTTAACTTGGCACGAACACTAATTAAAACATAAAAGCATATCTAAGCAGAGGCTAGATCAAATAATTATTCCTAAATAGAAGCAAAAAGCAAAAAACTAAAATAAAATTGGGTTGCCTCCCAACAAGCGCTATCATTTAACGCCCCTAGCTAGGCATAAAAGCAAGGATAGATCTGTTGGAAATATGCCCTAGAGGCAATAATAAATTGATTATTATTATATTTCCTTGTTCATGATAATCGTTTATTATCCGTGCTAGAATTTTATTGATAGGAAACTCAGATACATGTGTGGATACATAGACAACACCATGTCCCTAGTAAGCCTCTAGTTGACTAGCTCGTTGATCAATAGATGGTTACGGTTTCCTGACCATGGACATTGGATGTCGTTGATAACGGGATCACATCATTAGGAGAATGATGTGATGGACAAGACCCAATCCTAAGCATAGCACTAGATCGTGTAGTTCGTATGCTAAAGCTTTTCTAATGTCAAGTATCATTTCCTTAGACCATGAGGTTGTGCAACTCCCGGATACCGTAGGAGTGCTTTGGGTGTGCCAAATGTCACAACGTAACTGGGTGGCTATAAAGGTACACTACGGGTATCTCCGAAAGTGTCTGTTGGGTTGGCACGAATCGAGACTGGGATTTGTCACTCCGTGTGACGGAGAGGTGTCTCTGGGCCCACTCGGTAGGGCATCATCATAATGTGCACAATGTGATCAAGGAGTTGATCACGGGATGATGTGTTACGGAACGAGTAAAGAGACTTGCCGGTAACAAGAATGAACAAGGTATCGTGATACCGACGATCGAATCTCGGGCAAGTATCGTACCGCTAGACAAAGGGAATTGTATACGGGATTGATCGAATCCTCGACATTGTGGTTCATCCGATGAGATCATCGTGGAACATGTGGGAGCCAACATGGGTATCCAGATCCCGCTGTTGGTTATTGACCGGAGAACGTCTCGGTCATGTCTGCATGTCTCCCGAACCCGTAGGGTCTACACACTTAAGGTTCGATGACGCTAGGGTTATAAAGGAAGTTTGTATGTGGTTACCGAATGTTGTTCGGAGTCCCGGATGAGATCCCGAACGTCACGAGGAGTTCCAGAATGGTCTGGAGGTAAAGATTTATATATAGGAAGTCCTATTTCGGCCATCGGGACAAGTTTCGGGGTCATCGGTATTGTACCGGGACCACCGGAAGGGTCCCGGGGGCCCACCGGGTGGGGCCACCTATCCCGGAGGGTCCCATGGGCTGAAGTGGGAAGGGATCCAGCCCAAAGTGGGCTGGGGAACCACTTTCCCCTAGGGCCCATGCGCCTAGTGTGGGGGAAACCCTAAAGGAAGAGTCCCAGAAGGGGAAGGCACCTCCTAGGTGCCTTGGGGAGGAGGGATTCCTCCCTTGGCTGCCGCCCCCCAGGAGATTGGATCTCCTAGGGCCGGCGCCCCCCCTTGGCCCCCCTATATATAGTGGGGGAGATGGAGGACTTCTTACCTTTTTGCCTTGGTGCAGCCCTCCCTCTCTCCCAAGTCCTTCTCCTCTCCCGTGGTGCTTGGCGAAGCCCTGCAGGATTGCCACGCTCCTCCACCACCACCACGCCGTTGTGCTGCTGCTGGATGGAGTCTTCCTCAACCTCTCCCTCTCTCCTTGCTGGATCAAGGCACGGGAGACGTCACCGGGCTGTACGTGTGTTGAACGCGGAGGTGCCGTCCGTTCGGCACTAGGATCTCCGGTGATTTGGATCACGACGAGTACGACTCCATCAACCCCGTTCTCTTGAACGCTTCCGCTTAGCGATCTACAAGGGTATGTAGATGCACTCTCCTTCCCCTCGTTGCTGGTCTCTCCATAGATAGATCTTGGTGACACGTAGGAAAATTTTGAATTTCTGCTACGTTCCCCAACAAGATCTAGGTATTGCCATCTTTGGTAGGCAATCCATAAGTAGTTCTCATTATAGACTCATAAGGTAATTTATTTTTATTTCTAGGGAAGTGTTCCATGCATTTCCTTAACGGAAATTGGAATCTAATATTCCCTTCCTTCATATCAATGATTGCACTGATCGTTCTAAGGAAAGGTCTACCAAGAATAATAGGACATGAAGGATTGCAATCTGTATCAAGAACAATAAAATTACGGGCACCTAGTTCCTATTTGCAACAATAAGAGCATCATTAATTCTTCCCATAGGTTTCTTAATGGTGGTATCCGCAAGATGCAAGTTTAAAGAACCATCATCAAAATCACGGAATCCTAGCAAATAACACAAAGTTTTTGGAATCGTGGAAACACTAGCACCCAAATCACACAAAGCATAGCATTCATGATCTTTAATTTTAATTTTAATAGTAGGTTCCCACTCATCATAAAGTATTCTAGGTATAGAAACTTCCAACTTAAGTTTTTCTTCATAAGATTGCATTAAAGCATCAACGATATGCTTAGTAAAAGCTTTATTTTGACTATAAGCATGAGGACAATTTAGCACAGATTGCAACAAGGAAATACAATCTATCAAAGGGAAATTATCATAATTAAATTCCTTGAAATCCAAGATAGTGGGTTCATTAATATCTAAAGTTTTGACCTCTTCTATCCCACTTTTACCAATTTTTGCATCAAGATCTAAAAACTCCGAATTTTTGGAACGCCTTCTAGGTAAAGGTGGCTCATCTCCAGCCCCATCATTATCAAGATTCATAGTGCAAAACAAAGATTTAATAGGAGACACATCAATAACTTTTAGATCTTCATCTTTATTCTCGTAGAAATTAGAGGAACACGCTTTCACAAAGCAATCTTTCTTAGCACGCATCCTAGCGGTTCTTTCTTTGCACTCATGAATGGAAATTCTCATGGCCTTGAGAGACTCATTGATATCATGCTTAGGTGTAATAGATCTAAGTTCCAAAGAATCAACATGAAGAGAAATTCTATCCACGTTCCTAGCCAATTCATCAACTTTAAGCAATTTTTCTTCAAGCAAAGCATTGAAATTCTTTTGCGAATTCATAAACTCCTTAACACTAGTCTCAAATTCAGAGGGCATCTTATTAAAATTTCCATAAGACTTGTTGTAGGAATTACCTTAATTATTAGAGGGATTACTAGGGAAACAACCTAGGATTAAAGTTTCCTCTATATGCGTTGTTACCAAAATTATTCCTACCAACAAAATTCACATCCATAGATTCATTATTATTCTCAATCAAAGTAGACAAAGGCATATCATTGGGATCAGGAGTAACACTCTTATTAGCAAACAGTTTCATAAGTCCATCCATCTTTCCACTCAAAACATTAATTTCTTCTATCGCATGCACTGTTTTACTAGTAGATCTTTCGGTGTGCCATTGAGAATAATTAACCATAATATTATCTAGGAGTTGAGTAGCTTCTCCTAAAATGATTTCCATAAAAGTGCCTCCCACGGCCGAATCTAAGAGATTTCTAGAAGCAAAATTCAATATGGCATAAATTTTTTGTGTAATCATCCAAAGATTCAAACCATGTGTAGGGCAATTACGTATCATTAATTTCATCCTCTCCCAAGCTTGTGCAACATGTTCATGATCAAGTTGCTTAAAATTCATAATATCATTTCTAAGAGAAATGATCTTAGCGGGAGGAAAATACTTAGAGATAAAAGCATCTTTGCACTTATTCCAAGAATCAATGCTATTTTTAGGCAAAGATGAAAACCAAGTTTTAGCACGATCTCTAAGCGAAAACGGAAATAGTTTCACTTTAACAATATCATTGTCCACATCTTTCTTCTTTTCCACATCACACAAATCAACAAAGCTATTTAGACAGGTAGAGGCATCTTCACTAGGAAGGCCGGCGAATTGATCTTTCATGACAAGATTCAACAAAGCAACATTAATTTCACAAGATTCAGCATCGGTAAGAGGAGCAATCGGAGTGCTAAGAAAATCATTGTTGTTGGTATTGGTAAACTCACACAATTTAGTATTGACTTGAGCCATCGTGACAAGCAAGCAATCCAACACACGAGCAAACAAGAAGCAAGCGAAAAAGAGGCGAATGGAAAAAGAGAGGGCGAATAAAATGGCAAGGGTGAAGTGGGGGAGAGGAAAACGAGAGGCAAATGGCAAATAATGTAATGCGAGGGATAAGAGTTTGTGATGGGTACTTGGTATGTCTTGACTTGTGCATAGACTCCCCGACAACGGTGCCAGAAATGGCTCGTTGCTGCGAGTCAAATCTTGACTTGACTTGGTGCGAATCTCCCTGGCAGCGGTGCCAGAAATCCTTCTTGCTACCTCTTGAGCACTGCGTTGGTTTTCCCCTAAAGAGGAAAGGGTGATGCAGTAAAGCAGCGTAAGTATTTCTCTCAGTTTTTGAGAACCAAGGTATCAGTCCAGTAGGAGATCACGCTCGAGTCCCACACACCTACACAAACAAATAAGAACCTCGCAACCAACGCGATAAAGGGGTTGTCAATCCCTTCACGGTCACTTACGAGAGTGAGATCTGATAGATATGATAAGATAATATTTTTGGTATTTTTATGATAAAGAGAAATAAAGATGCAAAGTAAAATAAACGGCAATAGAAATAGCTAAGTGATGAAAGATTAATATGATGGAAAATAGACCCCGGGGCCATAGGTTTCACTAGTGGCTTCTCTCAAGATAGCATAAGTATTACGGTGGGTAAATGAATTACTATCGAGCAATTGATAGAATTGAGCATAGTTATGAGCATATCTAGGTATGATCATGTATATAGGCATCACATCCGCGACAAGTAGACCGAAACGATTCTACATCTACTACTATTACTCCACTCATCGACCGATATCCAGCATGCATCTAGAGTATTAAGTTCATAAGAATAGAGTAATGCTTTAAGTAAGATGACATGATGTAGAGGGATAAACTCATGCAATATGATATAAACCACATCTTTTTATCCTCGATGGCAACAATACAATACGTGCCTTGCTGCCCCTGCTCTCACTGGGAAAGGATAACGCAAGATTGAACCCAAAGCTAAGCATTTCTCCCATTGCAAGAAAGATCAATCTAGTAGGCCAAACCAAACTGATAATTCGAAGAGACTTGCAAAGATAACCAATCATACATAAAATAATTCAGAGGAGATTCAAATATTGTTCATAGATAAACTTGATCATAAACCCACAATTCATTGGATCTCGACAAACGCACCGCAAAAAGAAGAGTTACAACAAATAGATCTCCAAGAGAATCGAGGAGAACTTTGTATTGAGATCCAAAGAGAGAGAAGAAACCATCTAGCTAATAACTATGGACCCGAAGGTGTGAGGTAAACTACTCACACATCATCGGAGAGGCTATGGTGTTGATGTAGAAACCCTCCATGACCAATGCCCCCTCCGGCAGGACGCCGAAAAAGGCCCCAAGATGGGATCTCACGGGTACAGAAGGTTGCGGCGGTGGAATTAGGTTTTCGTGGATGCCTGTGATGGTTTGGGGGTACGTAGGTATATTGGGAGGAAGAAGTACGTCGGTGGAGCAACGTGGGCCCCACGAGGGTGGAGGGCGCGCCTGGGGGAGGTGGGCGCGCCCCCTACCTCGTGCTCTCCTCGTTGATTGCTTTACATGGACTCCAAGTCCTCTGGATCATGTTTGTTCCAAAAATCACGTTCCCGAAGGTTTCATTCTGTTTGGACTCCCTTTGATATTCTTTTTCTACGAAACACTGAAATAGGCAAAAAACAACAATTTGGGCTAGGCCTCCGGTTAATAGTTTAGTCCCAAAAATAATATAAAAGTGTATAAATAAGCCCGTTTATCATCCAAAACAGAATATAATATAGCATGGAAAAATAAAAAATTATAGATACGTTGGAGACGTATCAGGCACATAAGGCCCACTATTTCTCCGGGGGGGGGGGTCCAGTAACCCTCCGGCACTCTGGTTTTCTCTGAAACCACACGAAACACTTCCGGTGTCTGAATATAGTCGTCCAATATATCGATCTTTACGTCTCAACCATTTCGAGACTCCTAGTCATGTACGTGATCATATCCGGGACTCCGAACTACCTTCGGTACATCAAAACACAAAAACTCATAATACCGATCGTTACCGAACTTTAAACGTGCGGACCCTGTGGGTTCGAGAACTATGTAGACATGACCGAGACACGTCTCCGGTCAATAACCAATAGCGAAACCTGGATGCTCATATTGGCTCCCACATATTCTACGAAGATCTTTATCGGTCAAACCGCATAACAACATATGTTGTTCCCTTTGTTATCGGTATGTTACTTGCCCAAGTTTCGATCGTCGGTATCTCAATACCTAGTTCAATCTCATTACCGGCAAGTCTCTTTACTCGTTCTGTAATGCATCATCCCGCAACCAACTCATTAGTCACATTGCTTACAAGGCTTATTGTGATGTGCATTACTGAGAGGGCCCAGAGATACCTCTCCGACACTCGGAGTGACAAATCCTAATCTCGATCTATGCCAACTCAACAAACACCATTGGATACACCTGTAGAGCACCTTTATAATCACCCAGTTACGTTGTGATGTTTGGTGGCACACAAAGTTTACCTCCGGTATCCGAGAGTTGCATAATCTCATAGTCATAGGAACATGTATAAGTCATGAAGAAAGTAATAGCAACAAACTAAATGATCATCGTGCTAAGCTAACGGATGGGTCAAGTCAATCACATCATTCTCTAATGATGTGATCCCGTTAATCAAATGACAACTCATGTCTATGGTTAGGAAACATAACCATCATTGTTTCAACGAGCTAGTCAAGTAGAGGCATACTAGTGACACTCTATTTGTCTATGTATTCACACATGTACTAAGTTTCCCGTTAATACAATTCTAGCATGATTAATAAACATTTATCATGATATAAGGAAATATAAATAACAACTTTATTATTGCCTCTAGGGAATATTTCCTTCAGTCTCCCACTTGCACTAGAGTCAATAATCTAGTTCACATTGTCATGTGATTTAACACCAATAGTTCACATCTTTGTGTGATTAGTTCATATATCTATGTGACTAATACCCAAAGGGTTTACTAGAGTCAATAATCTAGTTCACATCGCTATGTGTTTAACACCCAAAGAGTGATCCTGTTTTGCTTGTGAGAGAAATTTAGTCAATGGCTCAGCCACATTCAGAGCCGTATGTACTTTGCAAAATTTTCCATGTCTACAATGATTTGCACGGAGCTACTCTAGCTAATTGCTCCCACTTTCAATATGTATCTAGATCGAGACTTAGAGTCATCTGATACGTCTCTGTCATATTTACTTTTCCAAACACTTTTGCTCATGTTTTGGACTCTAACTTGCATGATTTGAATGGAACTAACCCGGGCTGACGCGATTTTCAGTAGAATTGCCATGGTGTTATTTTTGTGCAGAAATAAAAGTTCTCGGAATGACCTGAAAATCAATGGAGAATTATTTTGGAATATATAAAAAATACTGAAAGGAAGATCCACGTCAGGGGGGCCTTCACCTGTCCACGAGGGTGGGGGCGCGCCCTACCCCCCTGGGCGCACTCCCTGCCTCGTGGGCCCGCTGACGCTCCACCGACCTCAACCATGACTCCATATATTCACTTTCAGGGAGAAAAAACCAAAGGGAAGGATTCATCGCGTTTTACGATACGGAGCCGCCACCAAGCCCTAAACTCTCTCAGGAGGGCTGATCTGGAGTCCGTCGCCATCGTGCGTGAGTAATTCCATCATAGGCTTGCTGGACGGTGATGGGTTGGATGAGATTTATCATGTAATCGAGTTAGTTTTGTTAGGGTTTGATCCCTAGTATCCACTATGTTCTGAGATTGATGTTGCTATGACTTTGCTATGCTTAATGCCTGTCACTAGGGCCCGAGTGCCATCATTTCAGATCTGAACCTATTATGGTTTCATCAATATATGAGAGTTCTTGATCCTATCTTGCAAGTCTATAGTCACCTACTATGTGTTCTGATCCGGCAACCCCGAGGTGACAATAATCGGGACCACTCCTGGTGATGACCGTAGTTTGAGGAGTTCATGTATTCACTATGTGTTAATGCATTGGTCCGGTACTCTATTAAAAGGAGGCTTTAATATCCCTTAGTTTCCAATAGGACCCCGCAGCCACGGGAGGGTAGGACAAAAGATGTCAATTGTCATGCAAGTTCTTTTCCATAAGCACGTATGACTATATTCGGAATACATGCCTACATTACATTGATGAACTGGAGCTAGTTCTGTGTCACCCTAGGTTATGACTGTTACATGATCGATCGCATCCGGCATAATTCTCTATCACCGATCCATTGCCTATGAGCTTTCCATATATTGTTCTTCTCTTATTTACTTTTCCGTTGCTACTGTTATAATCACTATAAAACCCAAAAATATTACTTTTGCTACCGTTACCTTTTGCCACCGTTACCACTACTATCATATTACTTTGTTACTAAATACCTTGCTGCAGATATTATTTTCCAGGTATGGTTGAATTGACAACTCGGCTGCTAATACTTGAGAATATTATTTGGCTCCCCTTGTGTCGAATCAATAAATTTGGGTTGAATACTCTACCCTCGAAAACTGTTGCTATCCCTTATACTTGTGGGTTATCAAGACTATTTTCTGGCGCCGTTGCCGGGGAGCATAACTCTATTCTTTGAGTCACTTGGGATTTATATCTGCTTATCATTATGAAGAACTTGAAAGATCCAAGAACCAAGATTTATCCCTCAACTACGAGGGGAGGTAAGGAACTGCCATCTAGCTCTACACTTGATTCACCTTCTGTTTTGAGTAAGCTTGCGACACCTAAACCTGCTTCTGCTATTAATTCTGATATGTCACATGTTATTGATGATGCCACTTCTGCTATGCATGATACTTATGATGAAATTACTTCTATGCTTGATACTACTGTGCCACTTGGTGAATTTCTTGATGAACAACTTGCTAGGGCTAGAGAGAATGAAATTATTGAAACTGATAATATTGATGAAAGTGATGATGAAGATTCTCCGTCTAGATATGAATTTCCTGTTGTTCCTGAGGGTTATATTATGGATGAAGAAACTGCTAGAGACTTTCTTGCTTGCAGTGATAGAAGTGATCTTAAGAAACTTTTAGCTAAGCTGAAACAAAAAACTTTGAATGCTAGAATGAAACATGATCCTGCTTATGCTACTTCACCTATCTTTGTTACTGATAAGGATTATGATTTCTCTGTTGATACTGAGATAATTACTTTAGTGGAATCTGATCCTTTCTATGGTTATGAATCTGAAACTGTTGTGGCACATCTTACTAAATTAAATGATATAGCTACCATGTTCACTAATGATGAGAAAACTCGCTATTATTATATCCTTAAAGTATTTCCGTTCTCATTAAAGGGTGATGCTAAGATATGGTTTAATTCTCTTGATCCTGGTTGTGTGTGTAGTCCCCAGGATATGATTTATTACTTCTCTGCTAAATATTTCCCCGCTCCTAAGAAACAAGCCACTTTAAGGGAAATATATAATTTTGTGCAAATTGAAGAAGAGTCTCCCACAAGCTTGGGGGAGGCTTCTCCTCTTACTTAATATCTTTTATAATGGATTAACCGATGCTTCAAGAGACCACCTGGATAGTTGTGCTGGTTGTGTTTTTAGGGAAAGAACACAGATTAAGCTGGAATTCTATTGAATAATATGTTGACTAATGAAAATAATTGGACACTTCCTAATCCAATCCCTGATTCAATTCCTGAACCAACTCCGAAGAAGAGGTGTATTCTATTTCTCAGTCCTGAAGATATGCAAGAGGCAAAGAAATCTATGGAAGAAAAAGGTATTAAAGCTAAAGATGTTAAGAATTTACATCCTATTGAAGAAATACATGGTCTTGATAACCCGACACAAGTAGTAAAGGTAAATTCTCTCTATAGATATGATAAAGCTGAAATCCCATTTACTAAGGTTGCTAGCCAATGCTTGGATGAGTTTGATGACTTTATGGTTAAACCAGAAAACTTCAATGCTTATTTTGGTAGAGAATTAAAACACAATGATGATATGCTTGAGCACTTGGGTGATTATATGGCTAATATTAAAGGTGAACTTTAACTTATTAGTAAACATGCTTCTATAGTTACCACTCATGTAGAACAAGTACTTAAAGCTCAAAATGATTTGCTCAATGAATTAAATAGTAAGAAAAATGATAATGTTGTTAGAGTCATGACTAGAGGTGGTAAAATGACTCAGGAACCTTTGTATCCTGAGGGCCATCCTAAGAGAATTGAGAAAGATTCTCAGAGAAATAATATTGATGCACCTAGTCCTTCTAAAAGGAAGAAAAAGAAAAATGATAGGACTTTGCATGCTTCTAGTGAACCTGTTGATGACACACCTGAGAATCCCAATGATATTTCTATTTCTGATGCTGAAACACAATCTGGTAATGAGCATGAACCTAGTGATAATGTTAATAATGATGTTCATGTTGATGCTCAACCTAGTAATGACAATGAAGTAGAGATTGAACCTGTTGTTGATCTTGATAACCCACAATCAAAGAATCAACGTTATGATAAGAGAGACTTTGTTGCTAGGAAGAACGGTAAGGAAAGAGAACCATGGGTTCAGAAACCCATGCCTTTTCCTCCCAAACCATTCAAGAAAAAGGATGATGAGGATTTTGAGCGCTTTGCTGAAATGATTAGACCTATCTTTTTGCGTATGCGTTTGACTGATATGCTTAAAATGAATCCTTATGCTAAATATATGAAAGATATTGTTACTAATAAAAGAAAGATATCGGAAGCTGAAATTTCCACCATGCTTGCTAATTATACTTCTAAGGGTGGAATACCTAAGAAACTAGGAGATCCCGGAGTACCAACTATACCATGCTCCATTAAAAAAACTATGCTAAAACTGCTTTATGTGATCTTGGAGCCGGTGTTAGTGTTATGCCTCTCTCTTTATATCGTAGACTTGATTTGAATAAGTTGACACCTACTGAAATATCTTTGCAAATGGCTGATAAATCAACTGTTATACGTGTCGGTATTTGTGAGGATGTGCCTGTTGTGGTTGCAAACGTTACTATTTTAACGGACTTTGTTATTCTTGATATTCCCGAGGACGATAGTATGTCTATTATTCTTGTAAGACCATTTTTGAATACTGCAGGCTGTCATTGATTGCACCAAAGGCAATGTCACTTTTCATGTTAATGGTAATGAGCATACGGTACACTTTCCAAGGAAACAACCTCAAGTTCATAGTATAAACTCTATTGGAAAAATTCCATTGATTATTTTTGGAGGTTTTGAATTTCCTCTTCCTACTGTCAAGAAGAAATATGATATTCTTATTGTTGGGGATGTGCATATCCCCATTGAGTAACCTAGTGTTATTCGAAAATTCTCCGGTTCCATGTTACTCGGAATGAGTTTGTTTACAAGACCTGATCATCCTTGTTAGTGGATTCCTTTTGATGAGCATGAGATGGATGAATTTAGAAAACACAACACTCTGTACCCTCTTTTTATTCATGCAATAAAAATACCCCGAAAATAAAAAATACCTTGTTAGTGGATTCCTTTTGATGAGCATGAGATGGATGAATTTAGAAAACACAACTCTCTGTACCCTCTTTAAATAAAGCAAAAATAGTAATTTCTGTCTGTTTTCTGAATTATCCATGCAATAAAAAATACCCCAAAAATAAAAGTTCTCCAAATGCCCTAAAATTTAAGTATGATTTTTTCTAGAATATTTGAGAATATCTGGCATTGAAAACGCAGCAGGGGGAGCAAGCACCTAGCCACGAGGGTCCAGGGCGCGCCCTACCCCCCTAGGCGCAGCCCCCTGCCTCGTGGGCTCACGGTGGCTCCCCTCCATTTATTCCAGCTACCACACACTCCTTCTTCCTCCCACAAAAATCACCAACCAGCTCAAACCCGAGTCCAAGCTCATTTTGCTGCCATTTTTGATCTCCTTGCTCAAAGCTCCATTCACAAAACTGCTTTGGGGGATTGTTCTTTGGTATGTGACTCCTCCAATAGTCCAATTAGTTTTTGTTCTAGTGCTTTATTCATTGCATATTTTTGCAGCTTAGGTGACCATGTTCTTGAGCTTGCATGTCAAATTTATGTGGTCAAAAGTAGTTTTGATGCATGATATTGCCTCAGGGCACTTGTAGGAGTAGTTGCTATCAATTTTGTTGAGTTTGATTCACTTTTATTTTGAAGTTACTAAAAATGTCAGAAATTTTCAGAAAAAGATGAAGAGATTTTTGAGGGGCTCATCGAGCAAAAGCTCGAAGGATAAGCAAAGTGAGGAGGATAAGAGGCCCAAATATAATCTCCCTCGCATCACGGAAGTTCGGCCGTGTGAATGGCCTTGTGATAATTTCTTGAGAGCAGCCGGGATTTATGATGATTTCTATGAATTGGCTGAGAATGCATGCCTCATCGTCTTCCTCCACGACCAACGCGAACAGTATCTCTTACTCACCAATATCTTTGTGCAAAACTTTCATTTCCATGCTAGGAGGTCACCACCTACGGTGGAATCTATTATATAATTAAGCCAGAAGTAAAACAAGACACGACATTCATCCACATAGATTAAACTATCAAAGCCGTTAATTTTAGATATAAACGGCTGAGATCTCAAGATGTAAACGTTACATACAAACAATATGTGTGTGCATCGTTTTGCATGTCTGAACTATGTCACGTACATGAATGGGTCATGAAAAAGCAGCCACTATTATGTGTAAGAGACAAGTTTTCAATGTACCATCACATGTGTTGTACATGAAAGGAAGGAACATGTGTTACAACAAGGGAGATCCCTGACCACGTACGAGACAAGTTCCTGCAAAAAAAACGTACGAGACAATATGGCAACGGAGAAGTAACTTTCAACTTGATAAAAATCTCTTGCGCTAGCTTTTTTGTTGCTTTATAAATAGCCAAGAGATGGTTCAGGAAAAAAATTCAGGGGAGAAAATTAGGAAACGTAAAAATCAGGGTGTTATAAAAGGAAAGAGACAACATTATCTAAGAAAAATAGTCAGGAAATAAAATTAAGTAACGAAAAAAATCACGGTGTTAGAAAAGGAAAGAGGCCCTCAAAAAAAAAGACCAACATAATCAAAACAACCACCTTTTTTTAACTTAATAACATGGCTAAACAGTCACCGAAGATAGTTATATGCATCTTCTCCGACGTACGCCGCTGCCGCATGCTGCATCGCGAGCAGAAGCAGACTCGCTATTTTTTTCTCCCAAATCGCGAGCAGAATTGTTTTGAGTGTGGGACCTAAAGAACTTCTCCGAGGCATGCCAACCAACCCGCTAGCCTCAAGATGGCATGGACCAGCTCCGTGGTCTCGCACCACCACACTGAATTTGGATGAGTTCGCCGGCAAGAATCAAGATTAGCTTTTAATTTCCACCATCTATCCATGCTTGCATCCAGTACACCAAACTTAATCGAGCTCATGGTTTTACGTGCATGATGAAAAGATGGATTCAAGATAAGCAGGTAAGATCTCTGCATTTATGGAAAGACTAGATGAGAATAGAACAATAAGAAAAAAAATCCCTCTTTTGCTTAAGTCTAGATTTACTATCCGATGATTTTAGAAGAGACATTTTATTATTTTTCGAAGTTTTCATGTTGAGTCAAAAGTGCCGTGAAAGATGTGTCAAAGGTAACCAATTTTCACCACAAAAGTGCACTGTCAATTAGTGAAACAATCTGGTAGTTGAAGACTTGGATGAGATGGTAGCTAGAGTTAGTTGTAAGATGTCACATAGTGATTAACTGATTTTCAAAACATAGATATTTTCATTCTTGACATTTGTGCTAAGAACATGATCTATGAGTCCCAGTTGAAATTGGCACACATACGTGTTATCAGATCTGAACCTATTATGTTTTCATCAATATATGAGAGTTCTTGATCCTATCTTGCAAGTCTATAGTCACCTACTATATGTTATGATCCGGCAACCCCGAAGTGACGATAATCGGGACCACTCCCGGTGATGACCGTAGTTTGAGGAGTTCATGTATTCACTATGTGTTAATGCTTTGGTCCGGTACTCTATGAAAAGAAGGCCTTAATATCCCTTAGTTTCCAATAAGACCCCGCTGCCACGGGAGGGTAGGACAAAAGATGTCGTGCAAGTTCTTTTCCATAAGCATGTATGACTATATTCGGAATACATGCCTATATTATATTGATGAACTGGAGCTAGTTCTGTGTCACCCTAGGTTATGACTGTTACATGATCGATCGCATCCGACATAATTCTCTATCACCGATCCATTGCCTACGAGCTTTCCATATATTGTTCTTCTCTTATTTACTTTTCCGTTGCTACTGTTATAATCACTATAAAACCCAAAAATATTACTTTTGCTACCGTTACCTTTTGCCACTGTTACCACTACTATCATATTACTTTGCTACTAAATACCTTGCTGCAGATATTAAGTTTCCAGGTGTGGTTGAATTGACAACTCAGCTGCTAATACTTGAGAATATTCTTTGGCTCCCATTGTGTCGAATCAATAAATTTGGGTTGAATACTCTACCCTTGAAAACTGTTGCAATCCCCTATACTTGTGGGTTATCATCATCCAGATAGGTGTCAAAGCTTGCATCGACGTAACTCTTTACGATGAAGTCGTTGTCACCTCCATAACCGAGAAACATTTCCGTATTCTACTAAGGATATTTTTGACCGCTGTCCAGTGATCCACTCCTGGATCACTATTGTACCCTCTTGCCAAACTTATGGTGAGGTACACAGTAGGTCTGGTACACAGCATGGCATACTTTATAGAACCTATGACTAAGGCATAGGGAATGACTTTTCATTCTCTTTCTATTTTCTGCTGTGGTTGGGTTTTGAGTCCTTACTCAACTTCACACCTTGTAACACATGCAAGAACTCTTTCTTTGACTGTTCCATTTTGAACTACTTCAAAATCTTGTCAAGGTATGTACTCATTGAAAATATATCAAGCGTCTTGATCTATCTCTATAGATCTTGATGCTCATAATGTAAGTAGCTTCACCGAGGTCTTTCTTTGTGAAACTCTTTTAAAACACTCATTTATGCTTTCCAAAAAATTCTACATTATTTCCGATCAACAATATGTCATTCACATATACTTATCAGAAATGCTGTAGTGCTCCCACTCACTTTCTTGTAAATACAGGCTTCATCGCAAGTCTGTATAAAACCATATGCTTTGATCACTTTATCAAAGTATATATTCCAACTTCGAGATGCTTGCACCAGTCCATAGATGGATCGCTGGAGCTTGCACACTTTGTTAGCACCTTTAGGATTGACAAAACCTTCTTGTTGCATCATATACAACTCTTATTTAAGAAATCCATTAAGGAATGTAGTTTTGACATCCATTTGCCAGATTTCATAAAATGTGGCAATTTGCTAACATGATTTGGACAGACTTAGGCATCGCTAGAAGTGAGAAAATCTCATCGTAGTCAACACCTTGAACTTTGTCAAAAACCGTTTTCCGACAAGTCTAGGTTTTTAGATAGTAATACTACTATCAGCGCCCGTCTTCCTCTTGAAGATCCATTTATTATTAATGACTCACCGATCATCGGGCAATTCAATCAAAGTCCATACTTTGTTCTCATACATGGATCTCATCTTAGATTTCATGGCCTCAAGCCATTTCGCGGAATCTGGGCTCATCATCGCTTCCTCATAGTTCATAGGTTCGTCATGGTCCAGTAACATGACTTCCAGAAAGGATTACCGTACCACTCTGCTGCGGACCGTACTCTGGTTGGCCTACGAGGTTCGGTAGTAACTTGATCTGAAGTTTCATGATCATCATCATTAGCTTCCTCACTAATTGGTGTAGGAATCACTGGAACTGATTTCTGTGATGAACTACTTTCCAATTCGGGAGAAGGTACAGTTACCTCATCAAGTTCTACTTTCCTCCCACTCACTTCTTTCAAGAGAAACTCCTTCTCTAGAAAGGATCCATTCTTAGAAACAAAAATATTGCCTTTCGGATCTGTGATAGAAGGTGTACCCAACAGTTTCTTTTGGGTATCCTATGAAGACGCACTTTTCCGATTTGGGTTTGTGCTTATCATGCTGAAACTTTTTCACATAAGCATCTGATACGTCCATTTTGCATCATGCTTTTATATCGATATTTATTGCATTATGGGCTATTATTACACATTATGTCACAATACTCATGCCTATTCTCTCTTATTTTACAAGGTTTACATAAAGAGGGAGAATGCCGACAGATGGGATTCTGGGCTGGAAAAGAAGCAAATATTAGATACCTATTCTGCACAGCTCCAAAAGTCCTGAAACTTCATGGAAGTTATTTTTAGAATATATAAAAAATACTGAGCGCAAGAAGTATCAAAGGGGGGCCACTCACCAGCCACGAGGGTGGGGGGCGCGCCCCCTGCCTCGTGGGCCCCTGGTGTCCCTCCGATGCCCATCTTCTGCTATATGAAGTCTTTCATTGAGGAAAAAAATCATAAGCAAGCTTTCGGGACGAGACTCCGCCACCACGAGGCGAAACCTTGGCGGAACCAATCTAGGGCTCCGGCGGAGCTGTTCTGCCAGGGACACTTCCCTCCGGGAGGGGGAAATCATTGCCATCATCATCACCAACGCTCCTCTCATCGGCAGGGGGTCAATCTCCATCAACACACTGGTAGAAAAAGGGCCTATAGTCCCAGTTCGTAAGGGCCTTTAGTCCCGGTTCCTTAACGGGGACTAAAGTTTCGGTACTAATGCCCCGACCCTTTAGTCCCAGTTCAATCCAGAACCGGGACTGATGGGTCTCCACGTGGGCAATGCGCAGAGCCCAGGCAGGAGACCCTTTGGTCCCGGTTGGTGGCACCGACCGGGACCAATAGGCATCCACGCGTCAGCATTTCCGTGGCTGGGGTTTTTGTTTTTTTGAAGGGGTGGGGGGTTGGGGGGTTTGGGGGGGTTAATTTAGGTGTTTCATATATTGTGTTAGCTAGCTATAATTAATAGATAGAAGTGTCCTCTCTTATGTCCGTGCTTGGTCGACGCTACGTACTATACATACGTATAGAGAGGACTAGACACGCTGGCTAGCTAGTAAGCAAACGAAGGAAACAGAAGATCGTCATGAACATATATGCATACAGAGAGAAGTGATATCGACCACCTCTCCTTCTCCGAGAGATTGGTCGAACAACAAGTTCTCGTATATCTATCTGACACTACCGGCTACACATATACAATAATTATCTCTTACGAATATAATCATACGGACTCAGGGTCCACATAGAATTCTCCGTCTTCAGGGATCACGTGGTCAAGAAAGAATGTCGCCAATTCCTCTTGAATTGCTCGCATGCGAGCTGGTGCTAGGAGTTCATCCCGCTTCTGAAACATCTAATTTAAAGAAGGGGGTCAATACATATATATATGAATGAATGAAACTCAACACAAATGATGGTAATAAAATAAAATTGTGGATGTTGTTATTTACGTACTTCATATTATTAGTCAGAGTAGCCGCCCCGCTCACAGGTCATGTGGCGGATGGACTCGCAAACATAGTATCCACAGAAATCATTCCCTTGTTCCTGCCACAACCACTTTACAAGAAATAGAGGTTAATCAAACTGATAAGCAAGAATGCCAAATGGTATTGATGAAACTAGTGCTTGAATGACTAGTAGATGCGCTTAAAATGCTACTATAGTACTTACTTTCGGGTGTCTAAATTGCAGCTCCTTCGGCAGTCCCGGAGCTTTTCTGGTGAATTTTCTCCAAACCCTGCCGGACAAAGAAAACAATTACTTGATATATCAGGAAATGAACAAAGTTGCTGATATGGTGGATAATGATCGATTTAACTTACTTCTCGAGTATTTGAGTCATGTCTGCATAGTCCTGGGGATCTTTTCGTCTTGAGTCTAAGACGGTTACTAGTCCCTACTCAAGCTTAATCTGCAGGAGAATATAGTGGAAACTGCACACGCATGCATAACTTATCAATTACATTACTATAACCTTGACTAATATATAAGGGAAACCGAATACGCACAAGACAGTAACACTCACTTGAAGTTGTAAGGAAAGAGTATTATATCTTTGTTTTGATTTATTACGAACGATCGTAGCAAGTTGGCCTCGGTAGCTGCGGCATGAAATTTAACCTGAGTTGCATCTATGAGATATTTGTTAATGAACCCAATATCACCGACTTGTCTTTTCTTCAGTTCGGCGATCTTCAATCTGCATAATATAATGAGGATGATTATAAATACATGCAATGAAAGAGCTAAGCTATATAGAGAAACTTAATGAAAGAAGTAGTACTACTTACAGACAGTAGCAGGCGACCGTTGTTTTATCGAGGGCCAATTGATTGAAAAACTAATAGAACTCCTCAAATGGAACAGGCAACAGATCAATTCCAACAAGGTCATGCTCCTTTTTAACTTTCACATACAAAGTACTCCTCCCCCCAGAGTCTCTGCAGATTTTCAAGTACCAATCATGCAATCTTCGCATCATCGTTGATAGAGACCTTTCATCTTTGACGAGAGGCTTCCCATACTCGTATCTTTGTATCTGCATGTCCATGGGTTCATAATGTACTTCGTCGGGCAGGTAATCTGCAAGATTGCTATAACCGGGCACCATCCTCGGATCATTAGCGACGTTGTGGCTAGGCACCTTGAGCGGGGGGCACGATTGCTTCGCTTGTTCGCCGAGCTGGGCAATTTGTTTCCCAGCTCGTCGTTCTTTCAGCCTTTGATCACTGACAGTACTTCCCGACCGCTTCGTTTCGGCAAATTCCTTTCCAATAATGCGGTCATAGTTTCCTTTCGGCGGAGACTTCGGTGGTTTTGTCAGGGCAGCCAGAGTGCGCTTCACTTTCACCCGATCTACCTTCTCCTCCGGAGGTGGATGTCTCTTTGCTCTCAACCCTTGAAACCAGTCATCCACTTCGGTTCGCGCGATCTCGGCGTTCTCTTCCGGGGTCCTCTCATATGGTAACTTCTCTGGAGTCTTCAGAGAAGGACCGAATCTGTATGTCCTCTCGCCTCTGGTTGTACTGCTAGACGCCGACCAAGCAGACGGAGCGGTTGTCTTCTTTACTTGCTTACGAGGCAGAGGAGAAGGACTACGACGCGCCAGAGCAGCTGGAGCGGCGGCAGGTCTCTTCCGCCCTTACTGACGAGGCGGAGAAGGAGGAGGCTGGCTGCTCGGGCGCGTCGGCGCAGGCGGAGAAGGAGGCGGAGTGCCGCCACGCGCCGGAGAAGGAGCCGGCCGAGGGCCCTGATCGTCACTCGCCGGAGGAGGAGGCGGTGGAGGAGGCGGAGTGCCCTGACTCGCCGGAGGAGGAGGAGGCGGAGGCGTCCAGTTCCGAAGGTTGATGAGCTCCTTTCGCCATAGGCATGGAGTCTTCAGAGCAGACCCCAGCCGAGTCTCCCCTTCACCGGTAGGGTGGTCAAGCTGGAGGTCCTCAAATCCCTCCGTTATTTCAACCACCATCACCCTAGCATATCCTTCTGGAATCGGCCGGCAGTGAAAAGTTGCGCCGGGTTCAGTAGGATAAACAGAGCCAATAGCCGCCTTGACCTTCAAATTCATCCATTGCGTCATAAGGTGGCAATTATGAGACTCCGTGATAGCATCCACGGGATAGCTGGCAGGAGCCGTCAAGGCATGCTCCAGCTGAAGCAGCTCAGTGGAAGCCACACTGCTTCTGCGCTGAGATGGCGGGGTAGCTTCGGGGGAGGCTTCGGCAGTACATTTGCTGCGATTTACTTCTCGTTCCTCTATCGCGTCTACCCTTGCTTGCAACGCCTGCATTTGGGTCTGCTGCACTTTTTTCCTCCTCTCATGGGATTTGTAACCGCCTACGTCCAGAAACCCAACCTTCCACAGAATGGAGCCTGGCGTGCCTCGTGTCCGTCCAGGGTGCTCAGGATTCCCGAGGGCCATTGTGAGCTCGTAGTTCTCTCTGTCTGGAAAGAACGTCCCTTCCTGCGCTGCTTCGATATACTGCTTAAGCTTACTGACTGGTATGTCCATTTGATCGTTCGTCCAAATGCACTTCCCTGTTACAGGGTCCAAGGTTCTGCCAGCCCCGAAGAACCAAGTCCGGCAATGGTCTGTCCAGTTAATTGTCTCTGGTTCGATCACTTTATGAACCAGATCATTCTCAGTCTTGGACCACTTAGGCCGGGCTACGAGGTAGCCACCTGACCCCGTGCGATGGTGAAGCTTCTTCTTCGCAGCATTTTGCTTGTTTGTCGCCGACATCTTCTTACTCTTTTCCGATGTCTTGTGGGCCACAAATGCGGGCCAGTGATCTCTGATCTTCTCATATCTGCCCTTGAATTCTGGTGTCTCTTTATTTTCGACAAACTTATTCAGCTCTTTCTTCCACCTCCTGAATAGTTCTGCCATCCTCTTCAGAGCAAAAGACTTGATTAATTTCTCTTTAACTGGGTTCTCTGGATTATCTCTGGCGGTAGGGTGAAAGTTGACTTCAGCTCAGTCCAAAGATCATTTTTCTGCATATCATTGACATAAGACACCTCAGGGTCTTCTGTAGCCGGCTTAAACCATTGCTGGATGCTTATCGGGATCTTGTCCCTAACCAGAATCCCGCACTGAGCAACAAATGCGCTCTTTGTCCGGAGGGGTTCAATAGGTTGGCCGTCGGGCGCGATTGCTATGATCTCAAACTTTTCATCCGAGCTCAACTTTTTCTTCGGGCCTCGTCTCTTTACCGAAGTTGTGCTCGATCCGGAGGGCTAGAAAAAAGAACAAAGACTTAATTAATACGTGTACATACCAAAACAATGAATGCATCAATCAACTAGTCAGCACAGGCTTAACTAATACATATACCTGGCCGGACTCGGTTCGGTCACTGGAGCCGTCATCATGGTCTCCTTCTTGCACCGGCATTGGGTCACCGGAGCCGTCCTCATGTTCTTCTTCTTGCACCGGCATTAGGTCACCGTAGCCAGCTTGTTCACCCTCTCCTTCCAGACCATCGGTGTTGTTGAGAAACAACGAGACGGCATCACTTCCTTCTACGATTATGTCCCTCAACAACGCTTCTTTTGCTTCGTCTCGGGCGGTGTCCATAGTTTCTACAAATATTTACAACATGACAATTACTATTCAAACATGACAGATGGATATATTAGTGCCAAACGTAGAACTAGCTACCTAATCATAACAAGCTATTGGGAGGGGGTATATATCGACAACGACAACACTACATCTATGTCCCTCGACGACCCTCGTTCCCGATAAAAAAAAGAGGAAGAAGAAGAAAAAAAAGAGGAGAAGAAAGAATAGAGGAGAAGAACTCCTCTATTCTTTCTTCTCCTCTATTCTTCGAGGGGTCGGGAGGTTGCTTAGTGTCAAAGGATTCAACAAAACCATGTCTTCATCATTAGGCGAAAGTAACATGTGCATGATGGTACGAAGCTCTTCAAAGTTGTTCTGGAATGGAGTCCCAGATAGGATAATTCACTTTTTGGTACAAAGTTCAGCAAGAGCCTTCCGAATATCGCTATTTGGAAGGCCTTTGCTGAATTCGTACCAAAAGGCGGATTATTCTATCCGGGACTCCATTCCAGAACAATTTTACAGAACTTCGTACCAACATGCCCTGGTTACTTCCGGCTAATGATGAAGGCATGGATTTCTTCAATACTTTGACACTAGGAAACCTCTCTCGACCCCTCGGCGATCCTTGACCCCTCGAACCCTAGACGACCCTGCTGGAACCCTCGACCCTCGACCCTATAGAACCGTCGAACCCTCGACCCTGAAACCCTCGACCCTTGACCCCTTAACGACCCTCGACCCTCTACCCTAGTTCCCGACCCTCGACCCCTCGGCGATCCTCGACCCCTCGGCGATCCTCGACCCCTCGACCCCTAGACGACCCTGTTGGAACCCTCGACCCTATAGAACCCTCGAACCCTCGACCCTGAAACCCTCGACCCTTGACCCCTTAACGACCCTCGACCCTCTACCCTAGTTCCCGACCCTCGACCCCTCGACGATCCTCGACACCCTCGTTCCCGATAAAAATTAAGAAGAAGAAGAAGAAGAAGAAGAAGAAGAAAATAGAGGAGAAGAAGAAAGGAATAGCTAGAGGAGAAGATCGAAGAAAAAAAAGAGGAGAAGAAGAAAGGAATAGTGGAGAAGAAGAGAAAATAGATATTCTATTTTCTCTTCTTCTCCACTATTCCTTTCTTCTTCTCCACTTCTTTTTCTTCTTTTCTTCTTCTTCTTATTTATTTCTCCTCTTCTTTTCCTCTCCTCTTCTTCTTTCTTTCCTCTTCTTATTTTCTTCTTTCCTATCTTTCTTTTTCTAAAATTGTAACTTTTGCATATATAGAACTTTTCTAAAATTGTAACTTTCTATATAAAACTTTCCTATCGGGGGGGGGGGGAGAAGATCAAAGAAAATAAAGAAGAAAAAAAAGAGGAGAAGAAGAAAGGAATAGTGGAGAAGAAGAAAAAATAGAAAAAAATTTCTATTTTTTCTTCTTCTCCTCTATTCCTTTCTTCTTCTCCTCTTCCTTTTCTTCCCCTCCTCTTCTTCTCCTTTTTCCTCTTCTTATTTTCCTTTTTCCTCTCCTAAACATATAAAACTTTTCTAAAAATGAAACTAACCTAAAATGTACTAAATCAGAGAACATATATAGGTAATCCTTTTCTAAATATTTAAACCTAACTTTTGCATATATGAACATATATACACAGAGAACATAAAAACATACGTACATTTTTATAAAAAATCAAAATACAAGCATATAATATATACACAGAGAACATACAAACATATATACATATATATATAATCTGAAGCAAAAACAAGCATATAATATATGAAAAAGCAAAAAGCAAAACATATATACATATATACATAGAGAACATACAAACATATCTTTCCCTACTAATAAAGAGCTTATTGCTTGTGGTCGTACGTCATCGGTGTTTTTGCAGAAAAGTCCCTCCGTTTCTAGAAATTTAACCCGCACTCCTTTTTTAAGTGGCTAATCTGAGTAACGTTTCGATTTTTCAAAAAGGCCCTGTATTTTGCTATATTCAACCCGCGGTCCATATGTCTATGTCTGGGGACCGGATCAATGTGGGCAGGCGGCGACTCGAGCGGCGTTGGGACGGCGGCGGCGACTGGAGCTTGCAGGGGCTGGATCCGTGCGTGGCAGGGACTGGGGAGGCGGATACGGAGGCGGAGGTCGCCGGAGCGCGGATTCCCGGGCGGATCCATGGCATCCGCGGTCCTGGGCAGAAAGGAGACGGGGATGTGAGGAAGAGAAGAAGGAAGAAAGGAGGGGCGGTGCTGCGACCTAGGCAGGAGCTCACCGGAGTCGGGCGGAAGCGGGAGACGGAGGGATCCGGCGTGGCGGCGCGAAGTCCTTGCAGGTGGAGGGGGGCCTCCATGGCTGGCAGGGAGATCTCCAAGGCCATGGCGTGTGTTGAGCAACGTAGGAGAGGTGCCCTCCGTGGGGATGGGGGAAGATTGTCTACAGCAAGAGCGGGCAATGGAGGTGGAAGTATGGAGAAGGATGGGACGATGTTCTTGCACTACTGCGACGGAGGGAAGGCGAATTGAGTGGTAGGTGGATGCTTTATGCTTTCTGAACTATGTGAGTACAATCTGATTCATTTAATCTGAGTTAATGTAGTTTCAGATACCAAAAGGATTGTACAGTCAGACTGAATAACATTACGACTGAATTACCTTGCATCAGGTAATCTTGTGTTATATTGGCATCAGGTAATCTTTTGGCATTATGACTGAATTACATTTGCTACTGGTTTTATCTGCTGCTCATATTGTGCAGCTTATCTTGTTCTTCTATACACAGTTCAGATTGATGTTCTGAAGATTGAAATGTGTGTGCAGTGTCTTGGGCAGCCGAGCTCTTCCTAGGAGTAGTCACTTCATGTCCATCTAGGGCATCCAATCATCCATCTTGCTGGTCCAGAATTTGTATAAGACTGAACTATGTAAGGTTCCATTGTCTTGCAATCGAGCCGAGGAGAGCCTCCCTTGTTTTCTAAAAGAAAAAGAATTAAGTATCATTTCCTCGTCTCAGGTAAGCAAGAGAATACCGGCGCACATATTCTAAGACTATCTCCAATATTGTTCGATTTGGAGCTCTTAGGTGCAAAATTCACCAAAATGAATCACAATGCAAATGGTCCAGTCCCTTTTTATTTTCATGGAGCTGTTGTACATTGATTTTTGCCTCAACTGCTCCATAACAATCGTATCGCTTGCTGGTGTAGCCATCTATCTCAGAGGAGCAGTTGGCAAACCAAATCCAAGGTGCAATCTTTTTCCGGTAACTAATATAGTGGCATATACCATATAGTATTGTCTTAAAAAACATGCATAATTGGTCATACCTATCATACCAATCTTAGAACATGTTTTGAATTCAGGTAAACTTAGGAACATGTATCTTGGTAGTTCGAACTTGAACTCTATTTGGTCCTAATAAGGCGTTATGGTTACATAGCTGGTTGACATATGCACAATCATTTTTTAAAGAAACAGAAATAAATAGATTCAACATTGAATTAGTAGAACATGATGGTGTGTCCTGTTCCATCCGTCACTGGCTCGTTAACATTGAAGGTGCCGTCTGCTGTGGTCATCAGAGGCGTAGCTGCCCGTACTCGTCACAAGTTGTTGGCACTGGATTTATTATGTAAACTCAATGATTTTGCTTGCTAGATTTTCTTCAATTTTTGACCCACATGAGGAGTATTGCGAGGGCCTGGACAAACTTGATTAAATTAGTTTCTATTTTGGTATAGGTGGGACCATCACTTTGGGATGTTTTTCCAATCTGTATGTGCAATTGTGCATGATGATCCTAATTGTATATGTTGGACATATTAGTGTTGAGTATATGTTGAACGCATGATTGTTAAACCACTATAATATGTATACCCCGTTGCAACGCACGGGCTCGAGGAGAAGAGGTAGGGAGAAGAAGGACGTGGGAAGAAGGAAGGGTGCGGCAGGGGCGCAGCGGTGCGAGAGCGCTGGTCTTGTGCACATGGAGCACCTCTCCTTGGGCGGTTGCGCTGGTTGGTTCGACACACAAACGCCCACCTTGCCCACGTCCGACAACTCATCACCGGCGCGGAAGACATGGACTCCTACCACAGGGAGCTCGCATGCCCTGCAGCTGCTGGAACTGGCTAAAGGTCATCCCGCATCTTCGACTTCATCCTTTCCTGCGCCCTCCTCCATCCACGACCTCTGGTACACTACTTCTCCTCCCTCCCCTCTCCTTCCAATTCCACCACGTAATTTCTCCGTTCGCAGTCTCGGCAATCCTGAATTTGGCTTGTTTCCCCTTCCTAGCAGGTACTCCCTCGGTTCTTAAATATAAGTCTTTTTAGAGATTCTAATTTGAACTATAAAATGAGTGAATCTACACTCTAAAATATGTCTAAATACATCCGTATGTAGCCCCTATTGAAATCTCTAAAAGTCTTATATTTAGAAACGAAGGGAGTACCAACTAGGCCTTATGCTACTCCCAGCTCGAGCTCCACAAGCACGTTACTCCAGGTCTACTCTTTGAGGTATGGGACTTACACTACCTCTCTGCACCAGCCGATGGCCCTGGACCAGCTGTCCCAATGGCCTTGTCACCTCCCTCGATCCCTCATGTTTCCTTCCACGATGTAACAGATATAGCAATTTTTTGATTTGTTGAGAGATAAATGTGCCGCAATGTAAATAGGCTATGCTAGGAGTTCAGTTGCCCAGGGAACGAGAATCTGTCCATGATACTCTGACTGAACCTATTTTCAGCATCACCACTAATGTTTTCAGATGTCACCTTCTGAAGTTGCTTCATTGTTGACGAGTTAATGTCTTATGCAACCCCGCCATCTACAATTTGCCAGTCAGAAGGTGACCTGAAGCTTAAAATAGAGAAAATGACCATGAGCTCTGTCAAGTAAGAGATTTTCTATATCGAGATGCCTTAGGCTCATAGTCCCCTTTCTGTTCTCTACGTCCTTGCTCATTGGTTAATTCGGACCAACAGTTTGTCCAGCATGATCAATCTATGTTACTTTTCTGAGTTTAGATTGTTGCCCCTTAGAAAGTTTTGACTCAATGCATCAGAATGGTTTCTTTGTTGTTTTATGTGGATATGGATTCTGTTCATATTTTTATGCATTAAGGATTTTGAGTGCGAGCTATGTAGTCACTGAAACCTAATGTGTACAGTGTGTACATGTAGCTAATGTATTTGATTCTGAAATAAAACATACTTTTCTTTGGATTGTGTTCTTCAGATTGCATACATGCATATACCATGTTTCTGTTTTGGTACCAGTAAAAAAGTGTTTATTTGGAGAACGATCGAGCAGTAATTCCCATCTGGAGGCAAAGAGCATCCTCCTTGCGCCGATGCGCTGGATGACTACATCATACCACTTCTCTTAACCTGCGACTGGCTCTCTGCTATGGGCATAAGGGTCTGATTACACAACATCAAGGTTTGACCAATGTACCCATTTGATATGAAATTAGATTATATAAGGGTTATCAAAATGTCAGAGATTCGAGCCCAACGATAAGAAGCATTTGGAGCTGCAAATGTGACACTTATTTCTTGAAATACGTACATCTTGTATTATGACTGGTTGTTCTTTTTGCAGGGCTTAGGACTAATTCTAATGATGTTAAGCTTGATATATAGGTATGGCAACAGAGGTTGCTGGATGTTAACTGGTAATCACAATGTATCAGTATTGATTATATGCTATTGTTTTTCTGGATTCAAAGTAGTACATTTTTGGGTAGAAAGACAATACGACCTTTGTCTCTGATGTAATCAATTTGCACTCAGTATGGTTGTGTTCCATCCGGCAGGCTGCCTACACATGCAACAATTTGATCAAGGATGACACGAATTTGGGAAGCATGTTGCTGTACTTGCGAATAAGCTAAACTGACAATGGCAATGGCGCATGAAACGTCATGATGCAGAGCAGGATGGGTATCAACTAGGACATGGTGAGGAATTAAAAACATACATAATCATTTTGTTATTTTTTCTCGGTGTATCCCGTTGCAACGCACAGGCAATTTTCCATGGTTTGTGTTCTTTTATTCAAACATATATACATATATATATAATTTGAAAAAAAACAAGCATATGAAAAAACAGGGAGGGGCGGCGCCGACCGGACCAAGGGAGGGGCAGGGGTGCGGGTTCGGCGGCGAGGACGGCGACGGGGCAGGGGGCGCGCGTTTGGCGGCGAGGAATGGGGCGGGGCAGTGCGACGGCGATGACGGGGGCGCGCGGGCCGGGGTGCACGGGCCAGGGCCGGAGATGGCGCACGCAGCGACGAGGAGGAGGCCGGCGACGGCGCAAGCAGGGACGGGGACAAGGCCTGCGGCGGCACGGGGCGATGGCGATGGGGAGCGGGGGCGGCAACGACGACGACGAACGGCCTGGGGGCATCGGGGCGAATGGGAGCGGTTGGCCAAAATTTCGCAAGTGTTGGCTTATATAGCCAGAGCAATGGTCCCGGTTCGTGGCATGAACCGTGACCAATGCCCCCCTTTGGTCCCGGTTGGTGCCACGAACCGGGACCAAAGGCCAATTTTCAGCAGCCCAAAGGGCGGGAAGCGGCGGCCTTTGGTCCCGGTTGGTGGCACCAACCGGGACTAAAGGGGGGCATTGGTCACGGTTGGTGCCACGAACCGTGACTAATGCCCCCTTTAGTCCCGGTTGGTGCCACCAACCGGGACCAATGGCCTTGTGCTGCCCCGCGCCCAAAAGTTTAGTCCCACATCGCTAGCTGAAGGGCGCCGGCACTTGTTTATAAGCGCTGGTGTGCCTCACCATTCGAGCTCCTCTCTAATGCAGGCTTTCGGGCCTAAACTTGCTACTGCCTGTGGGCCTATTGGGCCTTCTGCGGGCCTGAATCCTGGCCCATGTAGGGTTTCTAGTTGTATTCAGGCCGTGGAGGCCCAGTAGGTGGCATTTTTTTGGTTTTTTCTTTTTTATTTCTACATTTTTTTGGTTTTTTATTTTTTTATTTCTACTTAAAACTAAATACTTACAGTTTTTTAGTGATTTCTTTTTGCTTTTAGGTCACAAAAATTATAAACTTTCTGTTAGTGCCATTAGTTTTAAATTTTGAATAGTGTAAATTTGAATTTTTAAAAATTTGTGTGAATCACTAGTTTATGAATAACTTTACTATAAAAATAGAATTTTTTTTCTATTTAGTTTTTATTTATACTTACAACTTATTTTTAGTGATTTCTTTTTGATTTTAGGTCACAAAAATTATAAACTTACTGTTAGTGCCATTAGTTTTAAAATTTTGAATAGTTTAAATTTGTATTTTTTAAAATTTGTGTGAATCACTAGTTTATGAATTATAAACTTTCTGTTAGTGCCATTAGTTTTAAAATTTGTGTGAATCACTAGTTTAAATTTGTATTTTTTATTTATACTTACAATTAAATACTTATAGTTTGATTTTAGGTCACAAAAATTATATTCTTTTTGCTATTGAAGAATATTATAGTTTTATTTTAATTGATCATAACATAATATTTTAATTGATTGTTTTTATTTTCATAAAAGTTTTGTAGTTCATTCTGTTTGCTATTAATTCATTCTTTGAGCTAAATGACTCTGAAATTGGAAAGCATTTAAAAATGAACTCTGAAAAGGTTGAAAGTTGGCATGGTATCATCATTTCACCCACATAGCATGTTCCAAAAAGTAGAGAGGGTTACGACAAAAACTTGATGCACTTCGTGTACAAAATGGACAATCACTTTCGAAGTATCAAAGTTTCGGACAATAACTGCGCCACATCATTGGCTAGGACGAATGGTTCGTCTGTGTACCCAAGATTGTTTAGATCCACTGTTGTCATACCGTACTGTGGGTCTACCTGTACCCCGCCTCCTGACATATTGATCCATTTGCCTCAACACATAAAACCTTGAACCATAAGACATGAAAGCATTTCAAATGAACTCTGAAAAAGTTGAAAGTTGGGATGGTATCATAATTTCACCCACATAGCATGTGCATGTACAAAACGGACAATGGTAGCATGTTCGTCTGTTACAAATTTGGCATGGTATCATCATAATAGTTGCGGGAGAAAGTCTTCACTTTTTCTTCGCTTGTGTCATGTGCTTATTGCACCGTAACCATGGATAATCTTCATTGTTTATCAGGATGCTTGGGTCAGCCTTGACATTGAAGGGAGGAATTTCATGAAACTTTTCATAATCTTCAGATGTCTGTCTTGCCGTCCACTCCCAGGATGTCCTTTTTTCCTGAAAGAACTATGTGGCGCTTTGGCTCATCGTATGATGTATTCACTTCCTTATCTTTTCTTTTTCTCGGTTTGGTAGACATGTCCTTCACATAGATAACCTGTGCCACATCATTGGCTAGGACGAACGGTTCGTCAGTGTACCCAAGATTCTTCAGATCCACTGTTGTCATTCCGTACTGTGGGTCTACCTGTACCCCGCCGCCTAACAGATTGACCCATTTGCACTTAAACAAAGGGACCTTAAAATCAGGTCCGTAGTCAAGTTCCCATATGTCCACTATGTAACCATAATATGTATCCTTTCCGCTCTCGGTTGCTGCATCAAAGCGGACACCGCTGTTTTGGTTGGTGCTCTTTTGATCTTGGGCGATCGTGTAAAATGTATTCCCATTTATCTCGTACCCTTTGTAAGTCAATACAGTCAAAGATGGTCCCCTGGACAACAAGTACAACTCATCACAAACAATGTTGTCACCTCTGAGACGTGTTTCCAACCAACTACTGAAAGTCCTGATGTGTTCACATGTGATCCAGTCGTCGCACTGCTCCGGGTGTTTGGAGCGCAGACTATTCTTGTGTTCATCAATATACGGGGTCACCAAGGTAGAGTTCTGTATAACTGTGTAGTGTGCTTGAGACCAAGAATATCCGTCCCTACATATTATTGAGTCTCTTCCAAGAGTGCCTTTTCTAGTCAGTCTCCCCTCATACCGCGATTTAGGGAGACCTATCTTGGTAAGGCCAGGAATGAAGTCAACACAAAACCCGATAACATCCTCTGTTTGATGGCCCATGGAGATGCTTCCTTCTGGCCTAGCGCGGTTACGGACATATTTCTTTAGGACTGCCATGAACCTCTCAAAGGGGAACATATTGTGTAGAAATACGAGCCCCAGGATGACAATCTCGTCGACTAGATGAACTAGGACGAGCGTCATGATATTGAAGAAGGATGGTGGGAACACCACCTCGAAACTGACAAGACATTGCGCCACATCACTCCTTAGCCTTGGTACGATTTCTGGATCGATCACCTTCTGAGAGATTGCATTGAGGAATGCACATAGCTTCACAATGGCTAATCGGACGTTTTCCGGTAGAAGCCCCCTCAATGCAACCGGAAGCAGTTGCGTCATAATCACGTGGCAGTCATGAGACTTTAGGTTCTGAAACTTTTTCTCTGGCATATTTATTATTCCCTTTATATTCGACGAGAAGCCAGTCGTGACCTTCATACTGAGCAGGCATTCAAAGAAGATTTCTTTCTCTTCTTTCGTAAGAGCGTAGCTGGCAGGACCTTTATACTGCTTCGGAGGCATGCTGTCTTTTTCGTGCAAACGTTGCAGGTCCTCCCGTGCCTCAGGTGTATCTTTTGTCTTCCCATACACGCCCAAGAAGCCTAGCAGGTTCACGCAAAGGTTCTTCGTCACGTGCATCACGTCGATTGAGGAGCGGACCTCTAGGTCTTTCCAGTAGGGTAGGTCCCAAAATACAGATTTCTTCTTCCACATGGGTGCGTGTCCCTCAGCGTCATCCGGAACAGCTAGTCCACCGGGACCGTTTCCAAAGATTACGTAGTGTAAATCATTGACCATAGCAAGCACGTGATCACTGGTGCGCATGGCGGGCTTCTTCCGGTGATCTGCCTCGCCTTTGAAATGCTTGCCTTTCTTTCGACATTGATGGTTGGTCGGAAGAAATCGACGATGGCCCAGGTACACATTCTTCCTGCATTTGTCCAGGTATATACTTTCAGTGTCATCTAAACAGTGCGTGCATGCGTGGTATCCTTTGTTTGTCTGTCCTGAAAGGTTACTGAGAGCGGGCCAATCGTTGATGGTCACGAACAGCAACGCCTTAAGGTTAAATTCCTCCTGTCTGAGCTCATCCCACGTACGTACACCGTTTTCATTCCACAGCTGTAAAAGTTCTTCAACTAATGGCCTTAGGTACACATCAATTTCGTTGCCGGGTTGCTTAGGGCCTTGTATGAGAACTGGCATCATAATGAACTTCCGTTTCATGCACATCCAAGGAGGAAGGTTATACATACATAGAGTCACGGGCCAGGTGCTGTGATTGCTGCTCTGCTCCCCGAAAGGATTAATGCCATCCGCGCTTAAAGCAAACCACACATTCCTTGGGTCCTTTGCAGACTCATCCCAGTACTTTCTCTCAATTTTTCTCCACTGCGACCCGTCAGCGGGTGCTCTCAACTTCCCATCTTTCTTTTGGTTCTCACTGTGCCATCGCATCAACTTGGCATGCTCTTCGTTTTTGAACAGACGTTTCAACCGTGGTATTATAGGAGCATACCACATCACCTTCACAGGAACCCTCTTCCTGAGGGGCTCGCCGTCAACATCACCAGGGTCATCTCGTTTGATCTTATACCGCAATGCACCGCATACCGGGCATGCGTTCAGATCCTTGTATGCACCGCGGTAGAGGATGCAGTCATTAGGGCATGCATGTATCTTCTCCACCTCTAATCCTAGAGGGCATACGACCTTCTTTGCTGCGTATGTACTGTCGGGCAATTCGTTATCCTTTGGAATCTTCTTCTTCAATATTTTCAGTAGCTTCTCAAATCCTTTGTCAGCCACAGCATTCTCTGCCTTCCACTGCAGCAATTCCAGTACGGTACCGAGCTTTGTGTTGCCATCTTCGCAATTGGGGTATAACCCTTTTTTGTGATCCTCTAACATGCGATCAAACTTCAGCTTCTCCTTTTGACTAATGCATTGTGTCCTTGCATCGACAATGACCCGGCGAAGATCATCATCATCGGGCACATCGTCTGGTTCCTCTTGATCTTCAGCAGCTTCACCCGTTGCAGCATCATTGGGCACATCGTCTGGTTCCTCTTGATCTTCACCAGCTCCCCCCGTTGCAGCATCACCATATTCAGGGGGCACATAGTTGTCATCGTACTCTTCTTCTTCGCCGTCTTCCATCATAACCCCTATTTCTCCGTGCCTCGTCCAAACATTATAGTGTGGCATGAAACCCTTGCAAAGCAGGTGGGAGTGAAGGATTTTCCGGTTAGAGTAAGACCTCGTATTCCCACATTCAGTGCATGGACAACACATAAAACCATTCTGCTTGTTTGCCTCAGCCGCATCGAGAAACTCATGCACGCCCTTAATGTACTCGCGGGTGTGTCTGTCACCGTACATCCATTGCCGGTTCATCTGCGTGCATTATATATAATTAAGTGTCCAAATTAATAGAAGTTCATCATCACATTAAAACCAAAGTGCATACATAGTTCTCATCTAACAACATATAGCTCTCCAGAGCATCTAATTAATTAAACCATACATTGAAACTATGTAAAACATTTCAATGCGAAAACAAATGCGATCATAATCGCAACCAAGGTAACAATTGATCCAACGGCATAATGATACCAAGCCTCGGTATGAATGGCATATTTTCTAATCTTTCTAATCTTCAAGCGCATTGCATCCATCTTGATCTTGTGATCATCGACGACATCCGCAACATGCAACTCCAATATCATCTTCTCCTCCTCAATTTTTTTATTTTTTCCTTCAACAAATTGTTTTCTTCTTCAACTAAATTTAACCTCTCGACAATAGGGTCGGTTGGCATTTCCGATTCACATACATCCTAGATAAATAAAATCTATGTCACGTTGGTCGGCATAATTTTCATAAACAATAAATGAACCAATAGTTATAAAGATAATATACATACCACATCCGAATCATAGACAGGACGAGGGCCGACGGGGGCGGATACCAAAACCATCGCACTATATAAGATGCAATAATAAATGTAAGAAAATGATACAAGTATCTATCTAAACATACAAGTAAGAATATTTTTCCTTTCAGAAAGAAGATAAGAACAAGAGGCTCACCACGGTGGTGTCGGTGATGAGATCGGCGCGGGTGATCGACGGCAGTGAAGACGGGGACGGGGCGTGATGGACCGCTAAATCTACACAAATCTCGAGGAAAATGGAGCTTGGAGGTCGAGCTTCGAGAGCAGAAAGCTTAAGTAGTGTGGCTCGGGCATTCCATCGAACACCTCATGTGCATAGGAGGTGAGCTAGAGCACCACAAAGCCCTCTCCCCCTCGGCCAGAAAAAACAGAGCACTGTGCTCTGCTCTTGCGCGAGGGGGTATATATAGGCACCTCATTGGTCCCGGTTGGTGGCATGAACCGGGACTAAAGGGGAGCCTTTGGTCCCTGTTCAAGCCACCAACCGGGACTAATGGTGGTGGGCCAGGAGCGAGACCCATTGGTCCCAGTTCGTCCCACCAACAGGGACCAAAAGGTCCAGACGAACCGGGACCAATGGCCCACGTGGCCCGGCCGGCCCCCTAGGCTCACGAACCGGGACCAATGCCCACATTGGTCCCGGTTCTAGACTGAACCGGGACTAATGGGCTGACCCGGCCTGGACCAAAGCCCTGTTTTCTACTAGTGATATCTTCACCAGCACCATCTCCTCTCAAACCCTAGTTCATCTCTTGTATCCAATTCTTGTCTCTAAGTCTGGGATTGGTACCTGTGGGTTGCTAGTAGTGTTGATTACTCCTTCTAGTTGATGGTAGTTGGTTTACTTGCTGGAAGATCATATGTTCAGATCCTATATGCACATTAATACCCCTCTGATTATGCACATGAATATGCTTTGTGAGTAGTTGCGTTTTTTCCTGAGGACATGGGAGAAGTCTTGCTATTAGTAGTCATGTGAATTTGGTATTTGTTCGATATTTTGATGAGATGTATGTTGTCTCTCCTCTAGTGGTGTTATGTGAACGTCGACTACATGACACTTCACCATTATTTGGGCCTAGAGGAAGGCATTGGGAAGTAATAAGTAGATGATGGGTTGCTAGAGTGATAGAAGCTTAAACCCTAGTTTATGCGTTGCTTCGTAAGGGGCTGATTTGGATCCATATGTTTCATGCTATGGTTAGGTTTACCTTAATACTTTTGTTATAGTTGCGGATGCTTGCAATAGAGGTTAATCATAAGTGGGATGTTTGTCCAAGTAAGGGCAGCACCCAAGCACCGGTCCACTCACATATCAAATTATCAAAGTACCGAATGTGAATCATATGAACGTGATGAAAAGTAGCTTGACGATAATTCCCATGTGTCCTCGGGAGCGCTTTCTTCTATATAAGAGTTTCTCCAGGCTTGTCCTTTGCTACAAAAAGGATTGGGCCACCTTTCTGCACTTTATTTACTTTTGTTACTTGTTGCTCGTTACAAATTATCTTATGACAAAACTATCTATTACCTATAATTTCAGTGATTGCAGAGAATACCTTGCTGAAAACCGCTTATCATTTCCTTCTACTCCTCGTTGGGTTCGACACTCTTACTTATCGAAAGGACTATGATAGATCCCCTATACTTGTGGCTCATCAAGACTCTTTTCTAGTGCCGTTGCCGGGGAGTGAAGCGCCTTTGGTAAGGAAAAAATTTATATAGTGTGTTGAAATTTACTATCACTTGTTACTATGGAAAGTAATCCTTTGAGGGGCTTGTTCGAGGTATCTTCACCCCGACCAGTAGAGCAAAGAGTTGCTCCTCAACCTACTGAACCTACTGAAAATGAAAATGTCTACTTTGAAATTCCTTCGGGTATGATAGAAAAACTGCTAGCTAATCCTTTTACAGGAGATGGAACATTACATCCTGATGAGCACCTAATATATGTGGATGAAGTTTGTGGATAATGTTATATTCATGCCCCAATCATGAGCTCTCAAGAGAAATGATTATCCAAAAAATTTATCCTCGGCTTTCTGAAAACAATCGCACCATGCTCGATACTTCTTGTGCTGGCTCTTTTATGATAAAGACTATTGAATTCAAATGGGATTTATTGGAAAGAATTAAACGCAACTCTGAAGATTGGGATCTCGACGAAGGTAAGGAGTCAGGTATGACACCTAAGTTTGATTGTGTTAAATCTTTTATGGGTACCGATGTTTTCCGTAAATTTAGCACTAAATATGTACTTGACTCTGAGATAGTAGCTTCTTTCTGTCAATCTTTTGCTACTCATGTTGATCTCTTTAAGGAGAAGTGGTTTAAATATAATCCTCCCATTGAAGTAAAGGTAGTTGCACCTATTAAAGTTGAAGAAAAGACTGTTACTTATAATGATCCTATTGTTCCTACTACTTATGTTGAGAAACCACCTTTTCCTGTTAGGATAAAAGATCATGCTAAAGCTTCAACTATGGTTCGTAAAAGCAATATTAGAACCTATACACCTCCTGAGCAAGTTAATGTTGAAACTAATATTGCTATTGTTAAGGATCTCTTGGCTGATAATATTGATGTGCATGTTATTTATTTCTGTGATGAAACTGCTAGAATTGCTAAACCTTGTGCTAAAGATAAACATAGACTTTTGGTAGGCATGCCTGTTATTTCTGTTAAAATAGGAGATCATTGTTATCGTGGCTTGTGTGAAATGGGTGCTAGTGCTAGTGCTATACCTATTGACTTATAGAGAAATTATGCATGATATTGCACCTGCTAAGTTAGAAGATATTGATGTCACAATTAAACTTGCCAATAGAGATACTATCTCACCAATTGGGATTGTTAGAGATGTTGAAGTCTTGTGTGGGAAAACTAAATATCCTACTGATTTTCTTGTTCTTGGTTCCCCACAAGATAGCTTTTGTCCCATTATATTTGGTAGACCCTTCTTAAACACTGTTAATGCTAGGATAGACTACAAAAAGGATGTTGTTACTATTGGTTTAGGTGATATGTCTCATGAGTACAACTTTTCGAAATTTCATAGACAACACTGTGAAGAGGAACTGCCTAGTAAAGATGAAATTATCGGTCTTGCTTCTATTGCTGTACCTCCTAGTGATTCTTTAGAACAATATTTGCTAGACCATGAAAATGATATATTTATGAATAAAAGAAGGGAAATAGATGAAGTGTTCTTTAAACAGGGACCTATTCTGAAACACAACTTGCCTGTTAAAATCTTAGGGGATCCTCCTTCACCCATGGGTGATCCCGTGTTTGAGCTTAAACCATTGCCTGATACTCTTAAATATGCTTATCTTGATGAAAAGAAGAGATATCCTGTTATTATTAGTGCTAACCTTTCAGAGAAGGAGGAAGAAAAATTATTGAAAACTTTGAAGAAGCACCGTGCTGCTATTGGATATACTCTTGATGATCGTAAGGGCATTAGTCCCACTCTATGTCAATACAAAATAAATTTGGAGAAAGTTGCCAAACCAGTTAGTGATCACCAACGACGGCCGAATCCTAAGATGAAAGAAGTGGTAAGAAAAGAAATACTAAAGCTCCTTGAGGCAGGTATAATTTATCCCGTTGCTGATAGTGAGTGGGTAAGTCCTGTCCATTGTGTTCCTAAGAAGGGAGGTATTACTATCGTTCCTAATGATAAAGATGAATTGATTCCGCAAAGAATTATTACAGGTTATAGGATGGTAATTGATTTCCGCAAATTAAATAAGGCTACTAAAAAAGATCATTACCCCTTACATTTCATTGATCAAATGCTAGAAAGATTATCCAAACATACACATTTTTGCTTTCTAGATGGTTATTCTGGTTTCTCTCAAATACCTGTATCAGTTGATGATCAATCTAAGACCACTTTTACTTGCCCTTTCGGTACTTTTTCTTATAGACGTATGGCTTTTGGTTTATGTAAAACACATGCTACCTTTCAAAGATGCATGATGGCTATATTTTCTGATTTTTGTGAAAAGATATGTGAGGTATTCATGGATGATTTCTCCGTTTATGGATCCTCTTTTGATGATTGCTTAAGCAACCTTGATTGAGTTTTGCAGAGTTGTGAAGAAACTAACCTTGTCTTGAATTGGGAGAAATGCCACTTTATGGTTAATGAAGGTATTGTCTTGGGGCATAAAATTTCTGAAAGGGGCATTAAAGTTGATAAAGCTAAAGTTGATGCTATTGAAAAGATGTCGTGTCCCAAGGACATCAAAGGTATAAGAAGTTTGCTTGGTCATGCCGGTTTTTATAGGAGGTTCATTAAGGACTTCTCAAAAATTTCTCGGCCTCTGACTAATTTATTACAAAAATATATACCATTCGTCTTTGATAATGATTGTGTACAAGCATTTGAAATACTTAAGAAAGCATTGATCTCTGCACCTATTGTTCAGCCACCTGACTGGAATTTACCTTTTGAAATTATGTGTGATGCTAGTGATTATGCTGTGGGTGCTGTTCTAGGGCAAAGAGTTGATAAGAAATTAAAAGTTATTCAATATGCTAGTAAAACTCTAGACAATGCTCAGAGAAATTATGCTACTACTAAAAAAGAATTATTAGCAGTTGTATTTGCTTGTGATAAGTTCAGGCCTTATAATGTTGATTCTAAAGTAACTATTCACACTGATCATGTTGCTATTAAATATCTTATGGAAAAGAAAGATGCTAAACCTAGACTTATTAGATGGGTTCTCTTGCTACAAGAATTTGATTTGCATATTATTGATAGAAAGGGAGCCGAGAACCCCGTTGCAGGTAACTTGTCTAAGTTGGAAAATGTTCTTGATGACCCACTACCTATTGATGATAGCTTTCCTGATGAACAATTAAATGTCATAAATGCTTCTCACACTGCTCCATGGTATGCTGATTATGCTAATTACATTGTTGCTAAGTTTATACCACCTAGTTTCACATACCAGCAAAAGAAAAAGTTTTTTTATGATTTACGACATTAGTTCTAGGATGACCCACACCTTTATAAAGAAGGAGTAGATGGTGTTATTAGACGTTGTGTACCTGAGCATGAACAGCATGAACAGGAACATATCCTACACAAGTGTCACTCCGAAGCTTATGGAGGCCACCACGCTGGAGATAGAACTGCACATAAGGTATTGCAATCCAGTTTTTACTGGCCTACTCTCTTCAAGGATGCCCGTATGTTTGTTGTATCTTGTGATGAATGTCAAAGAATTGGTAATATCAGTAGACGTCAAGAAATGCCTATGAATTATTCACTTGTTATTGAACCATTTGATGTTTGGGGCTTTGATTATATGGGACCTTTTCCGGCCTCTAATGGGTATACACATATTTTAGTTGCTATTGATTACGTTACTAAGTGGGTAGAAGCTATTCCAACTAGTAGTGCTGATCATAACACCTCTATTAAGATGCTTAAAGAAGCTATTTTTCCGAGGTTTAGAGTCCCTAGATATCTAATGACTGATGGTGGTTCACATTTTATTCATGGTGCTTTCCGTAAAATGCTTGCTAAGTATGATGTTAATCATAGAATTGCATCTCCTTATCACCCACAGTCTAGTGGTCAAGTAGAATTGAGTAATAGAGAACTCAAATTAATTTTGCAAAAGACTATTAACAGATCTAGAAATAATTGGTCCAAGAAACTTGATGATGCATTATGGGCCTATAGAACTGCATATAAAAATCCTATGGGTATGTCTCCATATAAAAAGGTTTATGGAAAAGCATGTCACTTACCTCTCGAACTAGAACATAAGGCTTATTGGGCTATTAAATAGCTCAATTATGATTTCAAACTTGCCGGTGAGAATAGGTTATTTGACATTAGCTCACTTGATGAATGGAGAACCCAAGCCTATGAGAATGCAAAATTGTTTAAAGAAAAAGTTAAAAGATGGCATGACAAAAGAATAGAAAAGCATGAGTTTAATGTAGGTGATTATGTATTGCTATACAACACTTGTTTAAGATTTTTTTAAGGAAATCTTCTCTCTAAATGGGAAGGTCCTTACATTATCGAGGAGGTCTATCGTTCCGGTGCCATAAAAATCAACAACTCCGAAGACACAAATCCGACGGTGGTGAATGGTCAAAGAATCAAACATTATATCTCAGGTAATCCTATAAATGTTGAAACCAATGTTATTGAAACCGTAACCCCGGAGGAATACATTAAGGGACACTTTCCGGAATGTTTCAGACTCTGAAAAGGAATAGGTACGTGGTACGGTAAGTAAACCGACTCCAAAACAGTTCTAATGACAATTTTTCTCCGTTTTGGAATATTTAGAAAAATAGAAAAATAAGAAGCAGTCCGGGAAGGACACGAGGATTCCACGAGGGTGGAGGGCGTGTCCTACCCCCCTGGGTGCGCCCCCTGCCTCGTGGGCACCTTGTGTGCTCTCCGGACTCTGTTTTCTTGCACGCTACGTATTTTGGTCGGTAAAAATTCATTATATAATCTCCCGAAGGTTTTCACCACCGTATCACGCAAAAATCTCCTGTTCTTGTTTCGAGCTGTTTTCTGCCAGGTTGTCAAAGCTAAGCATCATGTCATCTCCCTCCTCCTCCAACAATGAGGGCAACGATGCTTGGCTAATGAAGATAAAGCTGAAGAGAGAAGAACCCATGGAGATCAAAAAGGATGAAGGGATCAAGAAGGCCAAGGAGGACCAAGTTCCGGCAACAGAAGACATCCTTCAACTTGATCACAATCTTCTTACCCCAACTGAGATCGAAGCTTTCAAGATGATTGAGTTAGCTCGTATACAAAACAAGTATCTCACACATGAAAATATTTTGCTGAAGGAGCATATCATCACACTCAAGGGCATTATCCGCAAGTTAGAAGACCTCCTACGCTCGATGTGCGACTATCCATCATCACCACCATCTTCTTCACCAACAAAGGAGACATAATCATAAGGGTATGGGCACTCCCCTTGGCAACTGCCAAGCTTGGGGGAGGTGCCCCGGTATCGTATCACCATCACACTCCTATCTTTACCGTTTTTCTTAGTTCGATCCTTTTGATAATATTTTGATCTAGTAGAATAAAAGTTTTTAGTATGATCTAGTTTTGAGTTTTGCTTTATGATCCCTCTATGTAATCGAGTCCGTGAGCTATATAATAAAGATTAGTGTTGAGTCAAGGGCTTGATTATTTTGCCATGATCTTGAGTGGATAAAAGAAAAGAGAAAAGAATAAAAAGAAATAAAAGAGATCATAAGGATCTTATGGAGAGTAATGAGCTCACATATAAAGAGTATTATGAATAAAAGTTGTTGAGAGTTGACAAACATTGTTTTTGTCATTGTTGCAATTAATAGGAAATAATAAAGAAATATCGGTCTTCACATATAAATATACTATCTTGGACATCTTTTATGATTGTGAGCACGCATTAAAATATGATATGCTAAAGAGTTGATGTTGGACAAGGAAGACAACATAATGGGTTATGTTTTCTTACATCTAAGATAAATTATATTGCCATGGATCATCCAACATGGTTGAGCTTGCCTTTCCCCCTCATGATAGCTAAACTCTTTGCACCAAGTAGAGATACTACTTGTGCTTCCAAATACCCTTAAACCTAGTTTTGCCATGAGAGTCCACCATATCTACCTATGGATTGAGTAAGATCCTTCAAGTAAGTTGTCATTGGTGCAAGCAATAAAAATTGCTCTCTAAATATGTATGAATTATTAGTGTGGGAGAAAATAAGCTTTATACGATCTTGTGATGTGGAAGAAATAAAAGAGACGGACAGCATAATAAAGGTCCATATCACAAGTGGCAATATAAAGTGACGTTCTTTCGCATTAAGATTTTGTGCATCCAACCATAAAAGCGCATGACAACCTCTGCTTCCCTCAGCGAAGGGCCTATCTTTTACTTTTATCTCCTACCTTACATAAGAGTCATGGTGATCCTCACCTTTCCTCTTTACATTTTATCTTTTGGCAAGCCCAACATGTTGGAAAGATCCTGGTATATATGGATAATTGGATGTGAGTTTTCATGAACTATTATTGTTGACATTACCCTTGAGATAAAACATTGGGAGGCAAAACTATAAGCCCCTATTATTCTCTGTGTCCGATTAAAACTCCATACCCATAAGTATTGCGTGAGTGTTAGCAATTGTGAAAGACCACAGATAGTTGAGTATGTCGACTTGCTGAAAAGCTCTTATATTGACTCTTTCCTATGTTACGATAAATTGCAATTGCTCCAATGACTGAGATTATAGTTTGTTAGTTTTCAATGAAGTTTCTGATTCATACTAGAAATTGTGATTGAATTATTACTCTAGCATAAGAGATCATATGACAATAATTATATAAGCTGCTATTCTAAGAATGATCAAGATGCCCCCACGTCTGTATTTTATTTTTATCGACACCTCTATCTCTAAACATGTGGACATATTTTTTGATTTTGGCTTTCGCTTGAGGACAAGCGAGGTCTAAGCTTGGGGGAGTTGATACGTCCATTTCATGATCATCATCATTAGCTTCCTCACTAATTGGTGTAGGAATCACTGGAACTGATTTCTGTGATGAACTACTTTCCAATTCGGGAGAAGGTACAATTACCTCATCAAGTTCTACTTTCCTCCCACTCACTTCTTTCAAGAGAAACTCCTTCTCTAGAAAGGATCCATTCTTAGAAACAAAGATATTTCCTTTCGGATCTGTGATAGAAGGTGTACCCAACAGTTTCTCTTGGGTATCCTATGAAGACGCACTTTTCCGATTTGGGTTTGTGCTTATCATGCTGAAACTTTTTCACATAAGCATCTGACACATCCATTTTTCATCATTCTTTTATATCGATATTTATTGCATTATGGGCTGTTATTACACATTATGTCACAATACTTATGCCTATTCTCTCTTATTTTACAAGGTTTACATAAAGAGGGAGAATGCCGGCAGCTGGGATTCTGGGCTGGAAACAGAGCAAATAATAGAGACCTATTCTGCAGAGCTCCAAAAGTCTTGAAACTTCACAGAAGTTATTTTCAGAATATATAAAAAATACTGAGCGCAAGAAGTACCAGAGGGGGGCCACTCACCAGCCACGAGGGTGGGGGCGCGCCCTACCCCCCTGGGCGCCCCCTGCTTCATGGGCCCCCTGGTGGCCCTCCGATGCCCATCTTCTGCTATATGGAGTCTTTCGTTGAGGAAAAAATCATAAGCAAGCTTTCGGGACGAGACTCCGCCGCCATGAGGCGGAACCAATCTAGGGCTCCGACGGAGCTGTTCTGCCGGGGACACTTCCCTCCGGGAGGGGGAAATCATCGCCACCGTCATCGCCAACACTCCTCTCATCGGGAGGGGGTCAATCTCCATCAACATCTTCACCAGCACCATCTCCTCTCAAACCCCTAGTTCATCTCTTGTATCCAATTCTTGTCTCTAAGTCTGGGATTGGTACCTGTGGGTTGCTAGTAGTGTTGATTACTCCTTGTAGTTGATGCTAGTTGGTTTACTTGGTGGACGATCATATGTTCAGATCCTATATGCACATTAATAGCCCTCTGATTATGAACATGAATATGTTTTGTGAGTAGTTGCGTTTGTTCCTGAGGACATGGGAGAAGTCTTGCAATTAGTAGTCATGTGAATTTGGTATTCGTTCGATATTTTGATGAGATGTATGTTGTCTCTCCTCTAGTGGTGTTATGTGAATGTCGACTACATGACACTTCACCATTATTTGGGCCTAGAGGAAGGCATTGGGAAGTAATAAGTAGATGATGGGTTGCTAGAGTGACAGAAGCTTAAACCCTAGTTTATGCGTTGCTTCATAAGGGGATGATTTGGATCCATATGTTTCATGCTATGGTTAGGTTTACCTTAATACTTTTGTTGTAGTTGTGGATGCTTGCAATAGAGGTTAATCATAAGTGGGATGTTTGTCCATGTAAGGGCAGCACCCAAGCACTGGTCCACCCACATATCAAATTATCAAAGTACCGAACGCGAATCATATTAATGTGATGAAAACTAGCTTGACGATAATTCCCATGTGTCCTCGGGAGCGCTTTATTCTATATAAGAGTTTGTCCAGGCTTGTCCTTTGCTACAAAAAGGATTGAGCCACCTTGCTGCACTTTATTTACTTTTGTTACTTGTTGCTCGTTACAAATTATCTTATCACAAAATTATCTATTACCTATAATTTCAGTGCTTGCATAGAATACCTTGCTCAAAACTGCTTATCATTTCCTTCTGCTCCTCGTTGGGTTCGACACTCTTACTTATCGAAAGGACTACAATAGATCCCCTATACTTGTGGGTTATCAGCATCACAACCCCAAACTTTAAGAAACGGCAGCTTAGGTTTCTAGCCAAGCCATAGTTCATATGGTGTCATCCCAACGGATTAGACGGTGCCCTATTTAATGTGAATGTAGTTGTCTCTAATGCATAACACCAAAAGGATAGTGGCAAATCGGTAAGAGACATCATATATTGCACCATATCTAGTAAAGTGTGATTACGACGTTCGGACACACCATTACGTTGTGGTGTTCCAGGTGGCGTGAGTTGCAAAACTATTCCGCATTGTTTCAAATAAAGACCAAACTCGTAACTCAAATATTCTCCTCCATGATCAGATCATAGAAACTTTATTTTCTTGTTACGATGATTTTCCACTTCACTCTAAAATTCTTTGAACTTTTCAAATGTTTCAGACTTATGTTTCATCAAGTAGATATACTCATATCTGCTCAAATCATCTGTGAAGGTCAGAAAATAAAAATACCCGCTGCGAGCCTCAGCACTCATCGGACCACACACATCAGTATGTATTATTTCCAATAAGTCAGTTGCTCGCTCCATTGTTCCAGAGAACGGAGCCACATCACATTTGCTGACACTGGTAAAAGTAAGGTATTGGGTCTAGGTAGAGTTGCAATCTCAAAGGATCAACACATGGATAAAGTCATGCTTGTTGAATCCCTTGGCTTCAACTTAATGTCTGTCTCGATGCTTTGCAATTTAAACATGATCGTGGTATTTGGAAAATATCGTTGCCTGGTACTAATGGAATCTGACAAGTCTCTAGTGTTTGAAGGGTATCAGAAAGGTGATTTGTATGCGGTAGATTTCTCAATAGGGCCACAGCTTGCAGTATGTCTTCTTGCAAAAGCTTCAGAATGCTGGCTTTGGCATCGGAGGCTTGGACATGCTGGCATGAGGAATCTCCACACCCTTGCAAAGAAGAAGCATGTCATAGGCATCGAGGGCGTCAAGTTCAAGAAAGATCACTTATGCGGTGCCTGTGAAGCAGGGAAGATGACAAGGGCAAAACATCCTTCGAAGACAATCATGACCACTACTCGACCCTTCGAACTGCTTCATATGGATCTTTTTGGTCCCACTCACTACTCAACCTTTTCAACTACTGCTTGCCTCTATGGCTTCGTAATTGTTGATGATTATTCTAGATATACTTGGGTGCACATAATCCTTTTCAAGACTGAAGTGCAGAATGTCTTCAGACGCTTCGCAAATCGAGCCATGAACAATTATGGCACCAAGATAAAGCACATCAGAAGTGACAATGGCACTGAATTCAAGAACACTGGCCTTGACACATATCTTGATACATTGGGCATCACTCATGAATTTTCAGCTCCGTATACACCACAGCAAAATGGCATCGTTGAACGCAAGAACAGAACACTCATTGAGATGGCCAGAACAATGCTAGATGAATACAAGACTCCAAGAAAATTCTGGACTGAAGCTATTGACACTACATGCCATACAATCAATCGTGTTTATCTTCACAAGCTTCTGAACAAGACATCTTATGAACTCCTAACTGGCAAGAAGCCAAACGTCAGTTACTTCAGAGTATTTGGCGCAAGATGCTGGATCAAGGACCCACACCACACCTCAAAGTTTGCACCAAAAGCACCTGAGGGCTTCATGCTTGGATATGGAAAGGATTCGCACTCCTACAGAGTCTTCAATCTCTTTCACTACGAAGTGGTTGAAACAGTGGATGTGCAGTTCGATGAAACCAATGGTTCACAAAGAGAGCAATTGCCAAATGTGCTAGATGAAGTTCCAGCTAGTGAATCAATCAAGCTTATGGGAACTGGAGAGATTGTACCTTCTGAAGCTCATCCTGAAGAAGAACTTATCATCTCAGCACCTGATCCACATGAAGACAATTCTCAGCCTGAAGATATACCTCCAAATGACAACACAGATCAGCAAGAGCAAAGTCTTCGCCCTATACATCCTCGTGTTGCCAATGAAGTGCAGATTGACAGAATAATTGATAGCATCAATGCACCTGGTCCCCTCACTCGTTCAAGGGCAACTCAACTGGCAAATTTCTGTGGGCACTTCGCATTCGTCTCAATTTCAGAACCCAAGAAAGTCGAAGAAGCCTTTATGGAACCTGAATGGATTCAAGCTATGCAAGAAGAGCTTCAACAGTTTGAGCTGAACAATGTATGGGAACTGGTTAAGCGTCCTGATCCACGGAAGCATAACATAATAGGCACCAAATGGATATACCGCAACAAGCAAGATGAGCATGGTCAGATCGTCAGAAACAAAGCTCGCCTCGTTGCTCAAGGATATACTCAAGTGGAAGGCATTGACTTTGATGAAACCTTTGCTCTTGTGGCTAGACTTGAAGCCATACGTATACTGCTGGCCTATGCAAATCATCACAACATAATTCTGTATCAAATGGATGTGAAGAGTGCCTTTCTCAATGGCAAGATTGAAGAAGAAGTGTATGTCGCACAACCACCAGGGTTTGAAGATCCAAAACATCCTGACATGGTTTACAAGCTCAATAAGGCACTGTATGGCCTCAAACAAGCCCCTCGGGCCTGGTATGATACACTCAAATACTTCCTGAAGAGCAAAGGCTTCATACCTGGTTCCTTAGATCCCACACTCTTCACGACGACATATGATGGTGAACTGTTCGTGTGCCAAATATATGTGGATGACATTATCTTCGGCTGCACCAATCAGAAGTACAGTGAGGAGTTTGGCTATATGATGCAAGAGCAATATCAGATGTCCATGATGGGGGAGCTGAAGTTCTTCCTCGGTCTTCAAATACGGCAACAACGCAATGGCATCTTCATATCTCAAGAGAAATATCTTAAAGAGTGCCTGAAGAAGTTCGGTATGCAAGACTGCAAAGGCTTCACAACACCAATGCCAGCCAAACATCATCTGGGTCCCAACGACAATGGTAAAGAGTTCGATCAAAAGGTATACCACTCCATGATTGGTTCTTTGCTTTATTTACGTGCATCTAGGCCAGATATTATGCTTAGTGTTTGCATGTGTGCTCGATTCCAAGCGGCACCAAAGGAGTCGCATCACTTAGCTGTGAAGCGAATTCTTCGATATTTGGCTCACACACCAACTCTAGGATTATGGTATCCAAAGGGCTCAGAGTTTGATCTGGTTGGATTCTCGGATGCTGATTATGCTGGTGACAAGGTTGATCGAAAAGTCTACGTCAGGCACATGTCACTTTCTGGGCCGATCACTTGTATGTTGGTCTTCAAAGATGCAGAACTGTGTATCCCTCTCCACTGCTAAATCTGAATACATTGCTGCTGGATCTTGCTGCGCTCAGCTTCTATGGATGAAGCAAACTCTCAAGGATTATGGCATTCATCTGAAGCAAGTGCCACTTTACTGCGACAACGAAAGCGCCATCAAGATCGCCAACAACCCAGTTCAGCACTCGAAGACAAAGCACATTGAAATTCGTCATCATTTTCTCAGAGATCATGTTGCAAAGGAAGATATTGATATCATACACGTCAACACTGAAGAGCAATTGGCAGATATCTTCACCAAGCCCTTGGATGAGAAGAGATTTTGCAAGTTACGGTGTGAGCTAAATATCTTGGAATCCTCAAATGTCCTGTGATCAGGCACACATCCTAACACTTATGCATATTGATGACTTAGATGTGCAACACACGAAGTAACGTATATCTTCAATCAATGAAGACATACATTCTAAGTGTGAATACATTAATGTGGAATTTGACTTCGGAGCGCCACGATAATTGTGCGCCGTGTCTGGGTCTAATACTTCCTATACGGTGGGTAACGCCACCACCAAACGTTCTATTTTGAAGTGTTTCACTCATGGCGTTACCTTGCAATGTCTTCACATTTGGTTTGGCTTCAATCTCAATATGTCTTCATGATTATCTTCACTACGTTGATTATATAGATATATATGTACTAGTGTTCTGTCCTCTACAGCATTCACTTATAGCTATGTCTTCTTGTTTGAATCTTTTGAACTAAGTGAATGTGATCGGACCCTAACCTCTCTATGCTTTCTACCTCAAACTCTATCTCTCCAAGTCATATGCATTCTATTGAAACTGTCGAATGTCTTCTCTGCATCCTTGTCAGCAGAAGACACAGAGACAAACTTTAAAACCGTTTTCAATGCTCATTCTTCCACAAGAAATCCGTAGAAGTAGGAACGACACCCGACAATCAAGGCGTGCGTGGGATGTGGAACTGCTCCCAAAATACCACATGATGGCCACGTGCTGTTCAGATGCGAATCGCCAGGGGCACCTGAGTAATAGTGCAGTGCCGCCTCTACCCCTATAAATACACGATTCACTGCGGTCATTATCTCTTCTTCCACCCTCGCACGAACCCTAGCGCCACCGCTAGCTCTCGACGACACCGGCGACGAAGCGCTTCACTGCCGCAACCTCTCCGACGCCGTTTTCACGCCGACCGCAGACATCGTCCTCTCCGCCGTCGCCGTAGGTGTCTTCCGTCGCCAAGTTAGGGCACAGAGGATCGAACTGCTCGGCCTCAACTCCCATTTCGTCTAGCAGTTCCAAGTGTGGTAAATAAAACCTCTTTTTACAGCCTCTCTTGATCCTATAGTTCAGTCACTTTCTGCCATAAGAAGTTTCTGTTCTCACAAGTTCGATCTCTCTCAGTCTGCATCTCATAACCTGCCTAGAATATTCACTTATGCTTCATGAAGTAGTTAGATTCCTCACTTGTACTGATCTGTGGGTTCGTACAAATCTGGAACCAACTTCTTTTCTATGAGTGAATGTCTTTGCAAGCTGAGGTCAATGTCTTCTAAACCGATTTATCTTCAAAATCTTCTGAGAATGCATATGACCTCTTCCCCTTCCCTCGCACCTTAATGTTGTCACAGGTACATGTCCGTGGGAGAATCCTTTGGTTCTCATAGTCTGCATTCATTTGCAGAGTACTTGCAGCATCACATCAACTCTCCTGAAGCCAGTTCTTGTTGGTCAAGCAAAAGGAAGCCTTTGAAGACTTTGAACATCTTGAAGCCTTCCAAGTTAAGATTCATGGCTTCAGAAACAGCAGCAAGGAAGGGAGGCAGACAGAGACGTGGTGGAACGTCCAAAGATCTGCCTGATGAATTGGCAGAGATGTACAAAACTGATCCTGAAGAAAGCTATGGTCAGCGCAAGACACGAATCCAATGGATTCGAAGATATTGGGCAGAGCAATGGTTTCAATACCGCTTCGTCACTCAGGAGTATGCGGAAAAGTGCGCCATCAAGAGACCGTGGGGAGACGTATTATACAAAAATCTCGTACCCAGGTCCAGAGACGAAGCCATTGCTCAAGGCTTCTATCCATGCATGGTCAGAGGACCACAGCCAGCTGAAGCACATCCGTCATCACTTCTCTGGTGTCGCGATGACAATCTGTTCAAGCGCAACTTCCAATTTGCTCAGAACTCTGCAAAGCAAAACAAGAAGAAGCTGTGATTAGACTTCAACCATGGTCCCTCTGAACCAAGGGCGGATGGCACACGCGACGCCGATCCCAATATCATCAGGCCGTATGCCAATCTTGCAGGCCTCATCACCCGCATCCTAGTCCAAGGGACTGCCGTGAACGACCCTCCAGCAGACACTGAGTCTGATGACGCTCCTGCTGCACCGAAGCCAAAGCAGACGAAGAAGCCAAAAGCTTCAAAGCCAGCCGCTTCTCCCAAAATCTCCAGAGCGAAGCCATTGGCAACTGCACCTCTTGAAGCCAGTGTGCAGTCTGAAGACTTATCACGAGTCTCCAAGCCCCGAGAAGCCAAGAAGCCTCAGCCACACACAGGCAAAGAGCTCACAGCTGCTGCCATTCTGTGCTGCGAAACCATTGATCTATCAAGCGATGAAGATCTTGGAGATGACGCTCTTGAGCAGCTCATCAAGAGCAAGGAGGAGGCTGAAATCTTCAACAATCTGCCTTTGTTTGATGTCGCCATCATCCACAACTTCATCGATGAATGGTTTGACTCACCGGACATCAGCTTCAACGATCTGCAGCTGCCCATAGGCCTCAGTGTTGCCTTTCAAGGCGCAATTGCTTCAGAACTTGCAATAGCCCAGCGCATTGTTGAGCTGAAGCGGAAAATTGATTTTGAAAAGGCTCAGTTCAAGAAGCATGTGGCCAAGCTCAGCGTGCAAGAAGTGAAAAACTTCAAGATCATGTTGCACGAGCTGAAAGAGAACTTTCTGAAGATGCGTGCCGAAGCTCAAGGCTCACGAGAGCACATGAAGACTCTGGCTGATCGCTGCGTGCAGGCCTACAATGAGGCCGAGAAGCGCAAGGCACTTGGGCGTCCCGGCATCGACCCCAGGATGGCCGCGAAGAAGAAAAAGAAGCCTGATGTGCCTGAACCAGAGGCACCAAGGTCAGAAACTGCTCCGATTGTCTTCCCAACTGCAACCACTGGCTCGAAGCCAAAGAGTCGGTCAACCGCCTCAGAGCTCAAGAAGACACGGACTGCAAAGGCTGAAGCTAGGAAGAGGAAACACTCTGAAGCCTCTCCTTCTGACCCCACCATCAAGAAGCGCAAGACCAAGAAATCTCGGGCTGCTCCCACAGAGCCCTTGATAGTTAAACCCCTCTCGATTATCTATCCTGACGCAGATCGTCAGTTGACAGTGCATGAGCCTGCTTCCATAGAGGCTCCGCACGCTGAAGACATTCCAGCAGCCGACCCCAACGCTGCTGAAGACATTGGTCTCCAAGACAATGTACAAGGTGATGCAGCCCTTCCTCAGCTTGAGACAAGCGAACTGATCAGCATTGGTCGTCAATTGATGCCAATCACACAAGATGCATCGTGGGAAGATCACCCACAGGAGGAAGACAATGAGGCCCAGCCCACTCCAACTCCAACAACGTCGTCTGCATTCCGCAGGCTTCACAAAGGACCAAGGCCTCAAGATCCTGCTGAAGACATTCCGGCTGCATCAGCCGAAGAGAATGAAGAAGAACCACAAGCTCCAACTCCCCCGCACCAACAAGAAACAGTTCTCCAGGAGAACGTGCCTGAATCCGTCCCTCTCACTACACGTGTTGAGGCTGCAAATGTTAAGGCTGCCACAAACAACACCGAAGCAAATGTGGAGCCCTCCCCAACAACAGCTTCAGAAGACACTGAAGCTACTGCTCCTGAACCTTCTGTGCCTGAGTCTGTTGCCGGTCCCCAATTCAACTATCATGTTGCGCAGAGGCCCCAGGTCCAGAAGCCGATCCCACGACTACCAAGGTTCTTAGGTCCTGCATCAGCTCCTGGCTCCTTCAACATCAACAGCTTCAGGGCAGACAACACATTTTTCAACAGCTCCAAGAACCCTTATTCAAGGGAACGGATTATATCAGATAGGTTCGGGAGCTATCAACATCGCAGCTATTATTCATGCATCCTATACAACCAAGGCCGCATCTTTCCTCACCAGCGCCTTGAGGTTGAAGCTGTTGTTGGACTGCCTGGCCTGGAAGACGCACTGGATTGCTTCAAGCAAGTGGGTCTGCTGCCGTTTATCACCGATGAAGAGCACTGGAATGAAGAGCTTCTGCTTCAATTCTATGCCACCCTGCATATCAAAGGCTACAACAGAGATCCGAAGACTTGGGTCCTGGAGTGGATGACCGGCAATGTCCATCATGAAGCCAATGCTTTCGACATCATTGAGCTTACCGGCCTTCCCACTCTTGGCGAATTCTTCGACGAAGGCTACCAACTCCATACTGAAGCAATTGAGAGCATATTTCAGCGTCTTGAGCCAAATATGAGTCAGATGCTCTCAATGATGAAGCCATTGCCTCATGATGCACCCTATCCAACTGAGTTCTTTGTTGAAGACTTAGAGTACCTGCCCAGAACCATATATCACATCGTTAGGCGGACTCTATGGCCCATTAAGGGGCACTCTCCATATGCCAAGGTTGAAGGTGCAATGAAGACTCTCATCTTCTGTATTCTGCATGGCAAATGCTTCAACGCACAGGATCTCTTTATACGCCAACTTGCAGCATCCGGCTCAGATCTCTTTGGTTTGAAGTTTTATGCTCCTTGGGTTATGAGGCTGATCAAGATTCACTCTGCAATCTCCTATCAGCCCTCAGCCCGCAACCATCGGATCTTCCTGCCAGATGTGGACAACTCTGCTGAAGCAATATACCCTAAGCCTGCCAAGCAACCATTAAGTCTTCAAAATGCCGAACACCAGAGCTTCACTCAGAATGTCGAAGGTGTTGAAGCCATCTCAAGAGTGTATCCGTTGGCTGGCACCACACGTGCCCCTGCATCAACTGAAGCCACTGACAGCATAGCTGCACAGAGACCCAAGAAGCGCGCTCGTGCACTCAATGACCGAGAGCTTCTTGTGGCTCTTCACCAAAAGCAAGATAGGCATCACGACTGGCTCAAGAGGCAGATGAGAAGCATCATGCAAGACGTCAATCACATCAGAAATCTGGCAACCAAGAATGCATTCGTCGCACACGAAACCTGTCGCCGCACTTGGAAAGGCCTCACCATGATGTGCACTGAAGCGGAACTTCAAGCGGATGGCTTCAAAGAGCGATTCAAGTTTGACTCCACACCTCCTAGAAGAGCTGTGATGTGAAGCACACCATCACTTGAAGATTCAGAGTTCTCTTCCTCTGCTGCCACGGTGTCCGCCCGGATTATCGAAGAAGAAGACAATGCTACATCACCTCCACCTACTTCAGCGCGCGTCGAATCTACACCAAGCTCGTCTGCACCGCCACCCACCTCCACCGACCCTGCTGCGCCTGGGGACGTGTAGAAAACTCTATGTCTTCAATCCTTTTTGGTCATCACTGACAAAAGGGGGAGAAGCATATGATGTTTAAAGTCTTCAAGCGGGTCACTATGGGCGGGTGCCTTCATATTTTTGCTACATTTTGCTTCATGCTTACAACTCCCTCTTTTGCTACATTTGCTTCTTTGAGTTGTAACACTTAGCCTTGATGGTCGTCTGCTACCAGTTTGTCACTCTGTTATGCGAAGATAAATTCCGCATGTGCGACGATAAATTCCGCACTTAGATCATTCTGCAGACGTCCATTTTCCATTATGCATGTCATTATCTTCGTATACTCTAACATGCATAGTGGATTGTCATCATAAGTTGAAGTGGATCTCCACAAGTACAACCTGCCATGTGCATTTGCATTCAAGAAGCAAATTACTTATATGCACATCTTCAGGGGGAGCCCTTGCAGCTTATGAAGACAATTCATTTACAACTTCACAAATTATGTTCCCCGTTGAAAACTTCAACTAGTTTGTCATCAATCACCAAAAAGGGGGAGATTGTAAGTGCATCTAGTGCCACCCCTAGTTGGTTTTGGAGTATTGACGACAAACCTAGTTGAGGGACTAATGTGTTTGTGAGAATTGCAGGATAACACAGGTAGAAGTCCCTCATTGATTCGGTTTCACTACCAGAGATGACCCCTAAAAATGTACGAAGACATTGAAGACAATGGTGGTTTATGAAGATATTCATATTGAAGACAATGACATGAGAAGACTCCCTATGAAGCTTATGGAACTCGAAGACTTAGATCCTTCGTAGTTTTATTTCATTTATGTTGTGTCATAGGAACCACCGTACTGTTAAGTGGGGTCCAAGAGAACCAGTCAGAATGACTGAAGTGATGCCTAATTCAAATCCTATGTCTTCGAGCGAAGACTATGAGAGCAAATCTTGTCCAGAGTCGGACAAGTCAGCTTTACTTGTAGCCCAAGTAAAGTTGCCGTGTGAGTTCGAAATCCGACCGTTGGTACACGTGTCAGTTCCTTAGTGACCCAGGGTCATTTCGGACAAATCAGGTCGGGTTGCCAAGTGGCTATATATAGCCCACCCCCTACAACCATAAACGGTTGGCTGCTCAGATTTCAGTGCACGGCTTTTGTCGTTTGAGAGCAACCCACCTCGAAGCCTTTGAGAGAAAATTCCTAGCGAGGAGAAAAGCCCTAACCACCCAGAGCCAGAGTAAATTGGGCATCACTTAAGTCTTCTTGTCTGAGTGATCTGAAGACTTATTACACTTGAGGACTGTGCATCCTCCAGACGGTTAGGCGTCGCGTTCTGAGCATCCAAGAGAAATTGTGGATTGCCGGTGAACGAAGTCTGTGAAGGTTTGGGAGTCTACCTTGAAGACTTACCAGAGTGATTGGGCGAGGTCTAGGTGACCTTAGCTCAAGGAGAAAACGGTGAGGACTGGGTGTCCTGAGCTGCGTGTTCAGGACTGGGTGTCCAGGACTGTGTGTCCTTTGGTTTAAATACCTAGCCGCTCCAACCAGACGTACAGTTGCCACAGCAACTGGAACTGGTCCAACAAATCATTGTCTTCAACGTGTCACTGGTTTCATCTTCACTTCCTTTTACTTACTGTTATTCATTGTGAAGCCATTGCATGCTCGCTCTATCTTTTGTCTTCACAACGTAACTGTATGATTTGTTTGGCTTCATAACTTCTTCCTACCTGATCCTTATTACACTGAAGCTGTTTGTTACTGTGCTTTCACTATATTGAATACTTGACCATGGCTTGCCTTGTGTAATCTAACTTCCGCTGCATAGTGATAGGCTTATCTATCTGTTTGTCTTCATAACTTCCACGTTTTGAAGACTTTCATAAAAATCGCCTATTCACCCCCCTCTAGTCGATATAACGCACTTTCAACTATGATCGAGATTCAATAAACCATTCACCTTGGGCGTATGACCACAGAAGGTTTTATTCATGTAAATAGAATAACAATTATTATTTGACTTAAATGAATAACCGTATTGCAATAAACATGATCCAATCATATTATGCTCAACGCAAATACCAAATAACATTTATTTTAGGTTCAACACTAATCCCGAAGGTAAAGGGAGTGTGCGATGGTGATCTTATCAACCTTGGAATTACTTCCAACACACATCGCCACCTCGTCCTCAACTAGTCTTTGTTTATTTTGCAACTCCCGTTTCGAGTTACTACTTTTAGCAACTGAACCAGTATCAAATACCGAGGGGTTTGCTATAAACACTAGTAAAGTACACATCAATAACATGTATATCAAATATACCTTTGTTCACTTTGCCATCCTTCTTATCCGCCAAGTATCTAGGGCAGTTCCACTTCCAGTGACCATTTCCTTTGTAGTAGAAGCACTCAGTTTCAGGCTTGGGTCTAGCTTTGGGATTCTTCATGGGAGTGGCAACTTTCTTGCCATTATTCATGAAGTTCCCTTTCTTTCCCTTGTCCTTTTACTTGAAACTAGTGGTGTTGTCAACCATCAACACTTGATGCTTTTCTTGATTTCTACCTTCGTCGATTTTAGCATCACGAAGAGCTTGGGAATCGTTTCTGTTATCCCTTGCATATTATAGTTCATCACGAAGTTCTAGTAACTTGGTGATAGTGATTAGAGAATTCTGTCAATTGATAATCCATAAGTATAGGGGATCGCAACAGTTTTCGATAAGTAAGAGTGTCGAACCCAACGAGGAGCTAAAGGTAGAACAAATATTTTCTCAAGTTCTATCGACCACCGATACAACTGTACGCACGTTTGACGTTCGCTTTACCTAGAACAAGTATGAAACTAGAAGTACTTTGTAGGTCTTGTTGGATAGGTTTGCAAGATAATAAAGAGTACGTAAATAAAAAGTAGGGGCTGTTTAGATAAAGAAACAATAAAGTAAATATAGTGAGTGTGGAAAAGTGGTGGTAGGAGTTGCGAAATTGCCCCTAAGCAATTGACTACTTTACTAGACCGATAGCAAGTATTATGTGGGAGAGGCCACCACTAGCATGTCATCCCTGACTTGGAATTCTATGCACTTATGATTGGAACTATTAGCAAGCATCCGCAACTACTAATGTTCATTAATGTAAAACCCAACCATAGCTAGGTTGAAGCTTCTGTCACTCTTGCCCTCCAATACATAGTCCTATCAACATACAACTAACCCTAGGGTGTGATCCACGCGCGCAATCATATGATGGGCACCAAAGGACAGCAACATAACCACACGCAAATTAAATCAATCATAGAAATTCATCAACCACCGATAGGACAACGAAAATCTACTCAGACATCATAGGATGGCAACACATCATTGGATAATAATATGAAGCATAAAGCACCATGTTCAAGTAGAGGGTGCAGCGGGTTGCGGGAGAGTGGACCGCTGTAGATAGAGGGGGGAAGGTGATGGAGATGTTGGCGAAGATGGCGGAGGTGTTGGTGTAGATCGCGGTGATGATGATGGCCCCCGGTGGCACTCCGGTGCCACCGGAAGCGAGGGGGAGAGAGCCCCCCTCCTTCTTCTTCTTCCTTGACCTCCTCCCCAGATGGGAGAAGGGTTTCCCCTCTGGTCCATGGCCTCCATGGCACGGGAGGGGCGAGAGCCCCTCCGAGATTGGATCTGTCTCTCTGTCTCTCTCTGTTTCCGCGTTCTCTCCCGGCTCTGTTTCACCGTTTCATGTATATATGGAGATCCGTAACTCCGATTGTCCTGAAACCTTCGCCGCGATTTTTTTTCCGAAAATTAGCTTTCTTGCGGCAAAAGAAGAGCGTCAAACGCCTTACAGGTGGGTCATGAGGGTCAGGGGCATGCCCGGGGGGGGGGGCGCCCCCCTACCTCGTGCCCACCTCAGACACTGGTTCACATTGATTTTTCTTCCGGATTTTCCAAGTATTCCAAAAAGTATCTCCGTCCATTTTTATCCCGTTTGGACTCCCTTTGAAATGGATATTATGGGAAACCAAAAACATGCAACAGACAGGAACTGGCACTTGGCACTGGATCAATATGTTAGTCCCAAAAATAGTATAAAAAGTTGCCAAAAGTATATGAAAGTTGTAGAATATTGGCATGGAACAAACAAAAATTATAGATACGACGAAGATGTATCATCAATCACTCTCTTATCTGGAAGATTAACTCCCACTTGATTCAAGTGATTCTAGTACTCAGACAATCTGAGCACATGCTCACTGGTTGAGCTATTCTCCTTCATCTTGTAGGCAAAGTACTTGTCAGAGGTCTCATACCTCTCGACTCGGGCATGAGTCTGAAATACCAATTTGAGCTCCTGGAACATCTTATATGCTCCGTGGTGTTCAAAACGTTTTTGACGTCCCGGTTCTAAGCCGTAAAGGGTGGAGCACTAAACTATCAAGTAGTCATCATACTGAGCTTTGTCGAACGTTCGTAACATCTGTATCTGCTCCTGCAATAGGTCCGTCACCTAGTGGTGCATCAAGGACATAATACTTTTGTGCAGCAATGAGGATAACGCTCAGATCACGAAGCTAGTCCGCATCATTGCTACTAACATCTTTCAACTTATTTTTATCTAGGAACATATCAAAAATAAACGGGGAGCTACATCGCAAGCTATTGATGTACAACATAGATATGCAAATACTATCAGGACTAAGTTCACGATAAATTAAAGTTCAATTAATCATATTACTTAAGAACTCCCACTTAGATAGACATCCCTCTAATCATCTAAGTGATCACGTGATCCAAATCAACTAAACCATGTCCGATCATCACGTGAGATGGAGTAGTTTTCAATGGTGAACATCACTATGTTGATCAAATCTACTATATGATTCACGCTCGACCTTTCGGTCTCCAATGTTCCGAGGCCATATCTGCATATGCTAGGCTCGTCAAGTTTAACTTGAGTATTCCGCGTGTGCAAAACTGGCTTGCACCCGTTGTATGTGAACGTAGAGCTTATCACACCCGATCATCAAGTGGTGTCTCGGCACGACGAACTGTCGCAACGGTGCATACTCAGGGAGAACACTTATACCTTGAAATTTAGTGAGAGATCATCTTAAAATGCTACCGTCGAACTAAGCAAAATAAGATGCATAAAGGATAAACATCACATGCAATCAAAATATGTGACATGATATGGCCATGATCATCTTGCGCCTTTGATCTCCATCTCCAAAGTACCATCATGATCTCTATCGTCACCGGCATGACACCATGATCTCTATCAACGTGTCATCATATGGTCGTCTCGCCAACTATTGCTCTTGCAACTATTGCTATCACATAGCGATAAAGTAAAGCAATTATTTGGCGCTTGCATATTATGCAATAGAGACAACCATAAGGCTCCTGCCAGTTGCCGATAACTTTAACAAAACATGATCATCTCATATAACAATTTATATCTCATCATGTCTTGACCATATCACATCACAACATGCCCTGCAAAAACAAGTTAGACGTCCTCTACTTTGTTGTTGCAAGTTTTACGTGGCTGCTACGGACAGAGCAAGAACCGTTCTTACCTACGCATCAAAAACCACAACGCAGTATAGTGATTGCTTTTTGATCTTCAGCAAGAACCATGTTCATTGAATCCGATTCAACTAAAATTTGGAGAAACAGACACCCACCAGCCACATGTGTGCGAAGCACGGCGGTAGAACCAGGCTCGCATAAGCGTACGCGTAATGTCGGTCTGGGCCGCTTCATCCAACAATATTGCCGAATCAAGAATCAACTAGTAACGACAAGCAATATGTATATACCCACGCCCACAACTCCTTTGTGTTCTACTCGTGCATATAACATCTATGCAGTAACCTGGCTTGGATGCCATTGTTGGGGAACGCGGTAATTCAAAAAATTCCTACGCACACGCAAGATCATGGTGATGCATAGCAACAAGAGGGGAGAGTATCGTTCACGTACCCTCATAGACCGTAAGCGGAAGCGTTATGAGAACGCGGTTGATGTAGTCAAACATCTTCACGATCCGACCGATCCAAGTACCAAACGCACGGCACCTTCGAGTTCAGCACACGTTCAGCTCGATGATGTCCCACGAACTCCGATCCAGCAGAGCTTCACGGGAGAGTTCCGTCAACACGGCGTAATGATGACGGTGATGATATTGCTACTGACGCAGGGCTTCGCCTAAGCACCACTATGATATGATCGAGGTGGATTATGGTGGAGGGGGGCACCGCACACGGCTTGGAACAATCAACTTGTTTGTCTATAGGTGCCCCCTGCCCCCGTATATAAAGGAGCAAGGGGGAGGCCAGCCGGCCCCTGTAGGCATGCCAGGAGGAGGAGTCCTCCTCCTAGTAGGAGTAGGACTCCCCTCTTTCCTACTCCTACTAGGAGGGGGACAGGAAGGGGGAGAGGGAGAAGGAAAGGGGGCGTCGCCCCCCTCTCCTAGTCCAATTCGGACCAGAGGGGGAGGGGCGTGCGGCCTACCCTAGGCCAGCCCTCTCTCTCTCCACTAAGGCCCATAAGGCCCACTATTTCTCTCGGGGGTGTTCCGGTAACCCTCCGGCACTCCGATTTTCTCCGAAACCACTCGGAACACTTCCGGTGTCCGAATATAGTTGTCCAATATATCGATCTTTACGTCTCGACCATTTCGAGACTCCTCGTCATGTCCGTGATCATATCCAGGACTCTGAACTACCTTCGGTACATCAAAAAAAACTCATAATATCGATCGTCACCAAACTTTAAGCGTGCGGACCCTATGGGTTCGAGAACTATGTAGAAGTCACTGAGACACGTCTCCGGTCAATAACCAATAGGGGAACCTGTATGCTCATATTGGCTCCCACATATTCTACGAAAATGTATATCGGTCAAACCGCATAACAACATACGTTCTTCCCTTTGTTATTGATACGTCTCTAACGTATCTATAATTTTTGATTGCTCCATGCTATATTATCTTCTGTTTTGGACATTATTGGGATTTATTATTCACTTTTATATTATTTTTGGGACTAACCTATTAACCGGAGGCCCAGCCTAGAATTGCTGTTTTTTTTGCCTATTTTAGGGTTTCGAAGATAAGGAATATCAAACGGAGTCCAAACGGAATGAAACCTTTGGGAACATGATTTTTGGAACGAACAAGATCCAGGAGAGTTGGACCCTACATCAAGCAACCAACAGGGTGGCCACGAGATAGGGGGCGCGCCTACCCCCCCCCCCCAGGCGCGCCCTCCACCCTCGAGGGCCCCCTGTTGCTCCACCGACGTACTTCTTCCTCCTATATATACCTACGTACCCCCATACAATCAGATACGGAGCCAAAACCCTAATTCCACCGCCTTAACTTTATGTATCCACAAGATCCCATCTTGGGGCCTGTTACGGAGCTCCACCAGAGGGGGCATCGATCACGGAGGGCTTCTACATCAACACCATAGCCTCTCCGATGAAGTGTGAGTAGTTTACCTTAGACCTTCGGGTCCATAGTTATTAGCTAGATGGTTTCTTCTCTCTTTTTGGATCTCAATACAAAGTTCTCCCCCTCTCCTGTGGAGATCTATTCGATGTAATCTTCTTTTTGCGGTGTGTTTGTTGAGATCGATGAATTGTGGGTTTATGATCAAGTTTATCTATGAACAATATTTGAATCTTCTCTTAATTCTTTTATGTATGATTGGTTATCTTTGCAAGTCTCTTCGAATTATCAGTTTGGTTTGGCCTACTATATTGATCTTTCTTGCAATGGAAGAAGTGCTTAGATTTGGGTTCAATCTTGCGGTGTCCTTTCCTAGTGACAGTAGGGGCAGCAAGGCACGTATTGTATTGTTGCCATTGAGGATAACAAGATGGGGTTTTGATCATATTGCATGAGTTTATCCCTCTACATCATGTCATCTTGCTTAAGGCGTTACTCTGTTCTTATGAACTTAATACTCTAGCTGCATGCTGGATAGCGGTCGATGTGTGGAGTAATAGTAGTAGATGCAGGCAGGAGTCGGTCTAGTTGTCTCGGACGTGATGCCTATATACATGATCATACCTAGATATTCTTATAACTATGCTCAATTATGTTAATTGCTCAACAGTAATTTGTTCACCCACCGTAAAATACTTATGCTCTTGAGAGAAGCCACTAGTGAAACCTATGGCCCCCGGGTCTATCTTCATCATATTAAATCTTCCAATACTTAGTTATTTTCATTGCTTTTATTTTACTTTGCATCTTTATCATAAAAATACCAAAAATATTATCTGATCATATCTATCAGATCTCACTCTCGTAAGTGACCGTGTAGGGATTGACAACCCCTTATCGCGTTGGTTGCGAGGATTTATTTGTTTTGTGTAGGTGCGAGGGACTGGCGTGTAGCCTCCTACTGGACTGATACCTTGGTTCTCAAAAACCGAGGGAAATACTTACGCTACTTTGTTGCACCACCCTTTCCTCTTCAAGGGAAAACCAATACAAGTGCTCAAGAGGTAGCAAGAAGGATTTCTGGCGCCGTTGCCGGGGAGGTCTATGCAAAAGTCAACATACCAAGTACCCATCACAAACCCTTATCTCTCGCATTACATTATTTGCCATTTGCCTCTCGTTTTCCTCTCCCCCACTTCACGCTTGCCATTTTATTCACCCTCTCTCTCTCTCTATCCTCCCTCTCTTTATCTAATTGCCTCTTTTTGCCCTCGCTCTTTCTGTCATTATGTCTGAAATTCGGGAAATTATTGTCGATATGGACAATAGTAATATCATGAAAAATTATGATGCTCCTGCTGAAGAACCCCCTATCTTACATACAAAAAAATTCCGTATTGGTAGTGGTAATATTATTGGCAAAAGGAGTTATCCAAGATTTCTTTACTTGTGCCGGTGCTTTACCTTCTATGGGTAGTTATATCCTTCATAGAACTAGTAGTCTTGCGGACGCTATTGCCATGCTTGTAGTTGAACTTGAAAGACAATTCATGCACATGCACCCTTGCATACAAAGAATTTTCCTAGAATTGTCTAATATTGAGCATTCTTCTGTTAAGCGTGTCGCTACTATCTTTTTGGCTCATGAGTTTAGATTCAAAATAAAAGAGGCTAAAGAAATCTTTACGCATTATAGGGTGGACGCTTGCCGTCCTCCCATAGAGGCTATCCTTTTTTATCAAGAAGAAATAATGCGTTTTCAGTCTCTAGACTATGTTGCTTTCAATGAAAATCTTAGAAAAAGGGTTCCTACCAATGTTTTAGTTGATAGAATTTCTAAACTTAATGATGATTTGGCCATTCGAAATAATGAACTGGGATATTCTCTTGAGTATAGGCTGACATAGTTCTGTCAAAAGAATGCTTATAATGATGAATTGGTTGTGCAATACGAAGGGCCGAAGGAGGAACCTATACCTCCCAAAGTTGATCTTGGGGACCTTTGTCCCATTAAATTTAGCCCTTTTGATTATTTTTTCTTGCCTCAAAGAAAACTTGCTGCCAAACATAGAGAATATGAAATGAGTTTTAATGATCTATCTTACTATTATGGCAATACCTAGATCTATCCTTGCTTTTTATGCCTAGCTAGGGGCGTTAAACGATAGCGCTTGTTGGGAGGCAACCCAATTTTATTTTTATTCCTTGATTTTTGCTCCTGTTTAGTAATAAATAATTTATCTAGCCTCTATTTTGGTTGTGTTTTTTGTGTTTAATTAGTGTTTGTGCCAACTAGAACCGTTGGGAAGACTTGGGGAAAGTCTTGCTAATCTTGCTGTAAAAAACAGAAACTTTTGCGCTCACGAGAACTGCTTTCATTTTTATTTGGAAAGTTCTATTTAGTTAATTCTTTTTGCAGATGATTAATAGATAAGTTCCTCACGTCCAGAAATTTATTTTAGAATTTTTGGTATTCTAGATCTTGCGCTAGCTACATATTACTACAGACTGTTATGTTTTTGACAGATTCTGTTTTTCGTGTGTTGTTTGCTTATTTTGATGAATATATGGCTAGTAAAATAGTTTATAAACCATAGAGAAGTTGTAATACAGTAGTTTTAACACCAATATAAATAAATAATGAGTTCATTACAGTACCTTGAAGTGGTCTTTTGTTTTCTTTCGCTAACGGAGCTCATGAGATTTTCTACATTAAGTTTTGTGTTGTGATCAAGTTTTCAAGTTTTGGGTAAAGATTTGATGGATTATGGAACAAGGAGTGGCAAGAGCCTAAGCTTGGGGATGCCCATGGCACCCCCAAGATAATCTAAGGACACCTAAAAGCCAAAGCTTGGGGATGCCCCGGATGGCATCCCCTCTTTCGTCTACTTCTATCGGTAACTTTACTTGGAGCTATATTTTTATTCACCACATGATATGTGTTTTGCTTGGAGCGTCTTGTATGATTTGAGTCTTTGATTTTTATTTTACCACAATCATATTTGCTGTACACACGTTTTGAGAGAGACACACATGATTCGGAAATTATTAGAATACTCTATATGCTTCACTTATATCTTTGGAGTTATATAGTTTTGCTCTAGTACTTCACTTATATATTTTTAGAGCACGGTGGTGGATTTGTTTTATAGAAACTATTGATCTCTCATGATTCACTTAGATTATTTTGAGAGTCTTAAATAGCATGGTAATTTGCTTAAATAATCCTAATATACTAGGTATACAAGATTAAAAATAAAATTCTCTTATGAGTGTGTTGAATACTAAGAGAAGTTTGATGCTTGATAATTATTTGAGATATGGAGATGGTGATATTAAAGTTTGCTAGTTGAGTAGTTGTGAATTTGAGAAATACTTGTGTTAAAGTTTGTGATTCCCGTAGCATGCACGTATGGTGAACCGTTACGTGATGAAGTCGGAGCATGATTTATTTATTGATTGTCTTCCTTATGAGTGGCGGTCGAGGACGAGCGATGGTATTTTCCTACCAATCTATCCCCCTAGGAGCATGCGCGTAATAATTTGCTTTGATAACTTGTAGATTTTTGCAATAAGTATATGAGTTCTTTATGACTAATGTTGAGTCCATGGATTATACGCACTCTCACCCTTCCACCATTGCTAGCTGATACGTCTCCAACGTATCTATAATTTTTGATTGCTCCATGCTATATTATTTACTGTTTTAGACATTATTGGGCTTTATTATCCACTTTTATATAATTTTTGGGACTAACCTATTAACCGGAGGCCTAGCCCAGAATTGCTGTTTTTTTGCCTGTTTTTGGGTTTCGAAGAAAAGGAATATCAAACGGAGTCCAAACGGAATGAAACCTTCGGAAACGTGATTTTCTCATCAGATAAGATCCAGGAGACTTGGACCCTCCGTCAAGAAAGCCACGAGGTGGTTACGAGGGTGGAGGGTGCGCCCCCCCTAGGGCGTGCCCCCCTGCCTCGTGGGCCCCTCGAAGCTCCACCAACGTACTTCTTCCTCCCATACATATCCACGTATCCCCAAACGATCAGAAGGGGAGCCAAAAACCTAATTCCGCCGCCGCAACTTTCTGTATCCACGAGATCACATCTTGGGGCCTGTTCCGGAGCTCCGCCGGAGGATGCATCGATCATGGAGGGCTTCTACATCATCATCCAAGCCCCTCCGATGAAGTGTGAGTAGTTTACTTCAGACCGACGGGTCCATAGTTAGTAGCTAGATGGCTTCTTCTCTCTTTTTGGATCTCAATACAATGTTCTCCCCCTCTCTCGTGGAGATCTATTCGATGTAATCTTCTTTTTGCGGTGTGTTTATTGAGACCGATGAATTGTGGGTTTATGATCCAGTCTATCTATGAATAATATTTGAATCTTCTCTGAATTCTTTTATGTATGATTGGTTATCTTTGCAAGTCTCTTCGAATTATCAGTTTGGTTTGGCCTACTAGATTGGTTGTTCTTGCCATGGGAGAAGTGCTTAGCTTTGGGTTCAATCTTGCGGTGTCTTTTCCCAGTGACAGAAGGGGCAGCAAGGCACATATTGTATTGTTGCCATCAAGGATAACAAGATGGTTTTTTTATCATATTGCATGAAACTATCCCTCTACATCATGTCATCTTGCTTAAGGCGTTACTCTGTTTTTAACTTAACACTCTAGATGCATGCTGGATAGCAGTCGATGAGTGGAGTAATAGTAGTAGATGCAGAATCGTTTCGGTCTACTTGTCTCGGACGTGATGCCTATATACATGATCATACCTAGATATTCTCATAACTATGCTCAATTCTGTCAATTGCTCAATAGTAATTTGTTCACCCACCGTAGAATACTTATGCTCTTGAGAGAAGCCACTAGTGAAACCTATGGCCCCCGGGTCTCTTTCTCATCATATCAATCTCCATTACTTTATTATTGCTTTGCTTTTACTTTTTACTTTGCATCTCTATACCAAAAATACCAAAAAATATTATTTATCATCTCTATCAGATCTCACTTTCGTAAGTGACCGTGAAGGGATTGACAACCCCTAAGCGCATTGGTTGCGTTGAGCTATTGTTTTTGTGTAGGTACGAGGGACTCGAGCGTAGCCTCCTACTGGATTAATACCTTGGTTCTCAAAAACTGAGGGAAGTACTTACGCTACTTTGCTGCATCATCCCTTCCTCTTCACGGAAATCCAACGCAGTGCTCAAGAGACAGCAAGAAGAATTTCTGGCGCCGTTACCGGGGAGTCTGCGCAAAAGTCAACATACCAAGTACCCATCACAATCCCTATCTCCCGCATTACATTATTTGCCATTTGCCTCTCGTTTTCCTCTCCCCCACTTCACCCTTGCCGTTTTATTTGCCCTCTCTCTCTATCCTCCCTTTCTATTTGCCTCTTTTCGTCCGTATGCTTTTTATTTGCTAGTGTGTTGGATTGCTTGTTTGTCGCGATGGCTCAAGATAATACTAATTGTGTGACTTCACCAATACCAACAATAATGATTTCCTTAGCACTCTGATTGCTCCTCTTACTGATGCTGAATCGTGTGAAATTAATACTGCCTTGTTGAATCTTGTCATGAAAGATCCGTTCTCCGGCCTTCCTAGTGAAATTAATACTGCCTTGTTGAATTATCTTGATTTGTGTGACATGCAAAAGAAGAAAGATGTCGATAATGATATTGTTAAATTGAAGCTATTTCCTTTTTCATTTAGAGATCGTGCTAAAGCTTGGTTTTCGTCTTTGCCTAAAAATAGTATTGATTCTTGGAACAAGTGCAAAGATGCTTTTATCTCTAAGTATTTTCCTCCCGCTAAGATCATCTCTCTTAGAAATGATATTATGAATTTTAAACAACTTGATCATGAACATGTTGCACAAGCTTGGGAGAGAATGAAATTAATGATACGTAATTGCCCTACTCATGGTTTAAATTTGTGGATGATTGTTCAGAATTTTTACGCCGGATTGAATTTTGCTTCTAGAAATCTTTTAGATTCGGCCGCGGGAGGCACTTTTATGGAAATCACTTTAGGAGAAGCTACTAAACTTCTAGATAATATTATGGTTAATTATTCTCAATGGCATACTGAAATATCTACTAAAAAGGTGCATGCGATAGAAGAAATTAATGTTTTGAGTGGAAAGATGGATGAACTTATGAAATTATTTGCTAATCAGAGTGTTTCTTCTAATCCTAATGATGTGCCCTTGTCTACTTTGATTGAGAATAATAGTGAATCTATGGATGTGAATTTTGTTGGTAGGAACAATTTTGGTAACAACGTGTATAGAGGAAATTTCAACCCTAGGCCTTATCCTAGTAATCCCTCTAATAATTATGGTAATTCCTACAAAACTTCTTATGGAAATTATAGTAATATGCCATCTGATTTTGAATCTAATATTAAAGAATTTATTTCTTTGCAAAAGAATTTTAATGCTATCATTGAAATATTTTTGCTTAAGATTGATGATTTGGCTAGGAACGTTGATAGAATTGCTCTTGATGTTGATTATTTGAAACTTAGATCTATTCCACCTAAGCATGGTATCAATGAGTCTCTCAAAGCCATGAGAATTTCCATTGACGAGTGCAAAGAAAGAACCGCTAGGATGCGTGCTAAGAAAGATGCCTTTATAAAAGCGTGTTCTTTTAGTTCCTATGAAAATAATGATGAAGATCTAAAAGTTATTGATGTGTCCCCTATTAAATCTTTGTTTTGCAATATGAATCTTGATAATGATGGGACTGAATATGATCCACCTTTACCTAGAAGGCGTTCTAAGAGTTCAGAATTTGTTGATCTTGATACTAAATTTGATAAAAGTGGGATTGAAGAAATTGAAACCCTAGATGTTGGTAAAACCACTATTATGGATTTCAAGGAATTTAACTATGAAAATTGCTCGTTGATTGATTGTATTTCCTTGTTGCAATCTGTGCTAAAATCTCCTCATGCTTATAGTCAAAATAAAGCGTTTACTAAACATATCGTTGATGCCTTGATGCAATCTTATGAAGAAAAACTTGAATTGGAAGTTTCTATCCCTAGAAAACTTTATGATGAGTGGGAACCTACTATTAAAATTAAAAATAAAAATTATGAGTTTTATGCTTCGTGTGATTTGGGTGCTAGTGTCTCTACTATTCCCAAAACTTTGTGCGATTTGCTAGATTTCTGTGATTTTGATGATTGCTCTCTAAACTTGCATCCTGCGGATTCCACTATTAAGAAACCTATGGGAAGAATTAATGATGTTCTTATTTTTGCAAATAGGAATTATGTCCCCGTAGATTTTATCGTTCTTGATATAGATTGCAATCCTTCTTGCCCTATTATTCTTGGTAGACCTTTCCTTAGAACGGTTGGTGCAATTATTGATATGAAGGAAGGGAATATTAGATTTCAATTTCCATTAAAAAAGGGCATGGAACACTTCCCTAGAAAGAAAATAAAATTACCATATGGATCTATCATGAGAGCCACTTATGGATTGCCTACCAAAGATGGCAATACCTAGATCTATTCTTGCTTGTTATGCCTAGCTAGGGGCGTTAAACGATAGCGCTTGTTGGGAGGCAATCCAATTTTATTTTTATTCCTTGCTTTTTGATCCTGTTTAGTAATAAATAAATTATTTAGCCTCTGTTTTGGTTGTGTTTTTTGTGTTTAATTAGTGTTTGTGCCAAGTAGAACCGTTGGGAAGACTTGGGGAAAGTCTTGTTGAACTTGCTGTAAAAAACAGAAACTTTAGTGCTCACGAGAACTGCTGTAATGTTTATATGGAAAGTGATATTTAGTTAATTATTTTTGCATATGATTAATAGATAAATTACTCATGTCCAGAAATTTATTTTAGAATTTTTGGGGTTCCAGATCTTGCTATAGCTACAGATTACTACAGACTGTTCTGTTTTTGACAGATTCTGTTTTTCATGTGTTGTTTGCTTATTTTGATGAATCTATGGCTACTAAAATAGTTTATAATCCATAGAGAAGTTGGAATACAGTAGGTTTAAAACCACTATAAATAAAGAATGATTTCATTACAGTAACTTGAAGTGGTCTTTTGTTTTCTTTCGCTAACGGAGCTCACGAGATTTTCTACTTTAAGTTTTGTGTTGTGAAGTTTTCAAGTTTTGGGTAAAGATTTGATGGATTATGGAACAAGGAGTGGCAAGAGCCTAAGCTTGGGGATGCCCATGGCACCCCCAGGATAATCTAAGGACACCTAAAAGGCAAAGCTTGGGGATGCCCCGGAAGGCATCCCCTCTTTTTCGTCTACTTCTATCGGTAACTTTACTTGGAGCTATATTTTTATTCACCACATGATATGTGTTTTGCTTGGAGCGTCTTTTATGATTTGAGTCTTTGATTATTAGTTTACCACAATCATCCTTGCTGTACACACCTTTTGAGAGAGTCATACATGATTTGGAATTTGATAGAATACTCTATGTGCTTCACTTATATCTTTTGAGCTTTATAGTTTTGCTCTAGTGCTTCACTTATATCTTTTAGAGCACGGTGGTGGTTTTGTTTTATAGAAACTATTGTTCTCTCATGATTCACTTAGATTATTTTGAGAGTCTTAATAGCATGGTAATTTTCTTAAAATCCTAATATGCTTGGTATGCAAGATTAATAATAAAACTTTCGTATGAGTGTGTTGAATACTAAGAAAAGTTTGATGCTTGATGATTGTTTTGAGATATGGAGGTAATAATATCAAAGTCATGCTAGTTGAGTAGTTGTGAAATTGAGAAATACCTGTGTTGAGGTTTGCAAGTCCTGTAGCATGCACGTATGGTAAACGTTATGCAACAAATTTGAAACATGAGGTGTTATTTGATTGTCTTCCTTATGAGTGGCGGTCGGGGACGAGCGATGGTCTTTTCCTACCAATCTATCCCCCTAGGAGCATGCGCGTAGTGCCAAGGTTTTTGATGACTTGTAGATTTTTGCAATAAGTATGTGAGTTCTTTATGACTAATGTTGAGTCCATGGATTATACGCACTCTCACCCTTCCATCCTTGCTAGCCTCTTCGGTACCGTGCATTGCCCTTTCTCACATTGAGAGTTGGCACAAACTTCGTCGGTGCATCCAAACCCCATGATATGATACGCTCTTTCACACATAAACCTCCTTATATCTTCCTCAAAACAGCCACCATACCTACCTATTATGGCATTTCCATAGCCATTCCGAGATATATTGCCATGCAACTTTCCATCATTTCGTTCATCATGACACATTCATCATTGTCATATTGCTTAGCATGATCATGTAGTAGGCATAGTATTTGTGGCAAAGCCACCGTTCATAATTCTTTCATACATGTCACTCTTGGTTCATTGCATATCCCGGTACACCGCCGGAGGCATTCATGTAGAGTCATCTTTGTTCTAGTATCGAGTTGTAATCATTGAGTTGTAAATAAATAGAAGTGTGATGATCATCATTATTAGAGCATTGTCCCAAGTGAGGAAAAAAAGAGAAGGCCCACAAAAAGAGAGAAAGGCCATAAAAAAGTAAAGGCCCAAAAAAATGAGAGAAAAAGAGAGAAGGGACAATGTTACTATCCTTTTACCACACTTGTGCTTCAAAGTAGCACCATGATCTTCATAGTAGAGAGTCTCTCATGTTATCACTTTCATATACTAGTGGGAATTTTTCATTATAGAACTTGGCTTGTATATTCCAACAATGGGCCTCCTCAAGTGCCCTAGGTCTTCGTGAGCAAGCAAGTTGGATGCACACCCACTAGTTTCTTATGTTGAGCTTTCATACATTAGCTCTAGTGCATCCGTTGCATGGCAATCCCTACTCCTTGCATTAACATCAATCGGTGGGCATCTCCATAGCCCATTGATTAACCTCGTTGATGTGAGACTTTCTCCTTTTTTGTCTTCTCCACATAACCCCCCTCATTATATTCTATTCCACCCATAGTGCTATGTCCATGGCTCACGCTCATATATTGCGTAAAAGTTTATAGGTTTGAGATTACTAAAGTATGAAACAATTGCTTGGCTTGTCATCGGGGTTGTGCATGATGAGAGCATTCTTGTGTGACGAAACTGAAACATGACTAAACCATATGATTTTGTAGGGATGAACTTTCTTTGGCCATGTTATTTTGAGAAGACATAATTGCTTAGTTAGTATGCTTGAAGTATTATCATTTTTATGTCAATATGAACTTTTGTCTTGAATCTTTCGGATATGAATATTCATACCACAAATAAGAAGAATTGCATTAAAATTATGCCAAGTAGCACTCTGCATCAAAAATTCTGTTTTTATCATTTACCAACTCGAGGACTAGCAGGAATTAAGCTTGGGGATGCTTGATACGTCTCCAATTATCTATAATTTTTTATTGTTCCATGCTATATTATTTACTGTTTTAGACATTATTGGGCTTTATTATCCACTTTTATATTATTTTTGGGACTAACCTATTAACCGGAGGCCCAGCCCAGAATTGTTGTTTTTTGCCTGTTTATGGTTTTGAAGAAAAGGAATATCAAACGGAGTCCAAACAGAATGAAACCTTCGGAAACGTGATTTTCTCATCAGATAAGATCCAAGAGACTTGGACCCTTCGACAAGAAAGCCACGAGGTGGTCACGAGGGTGGAGGGCGCCCCCCAAGGGCGCGCCCCCCTGCCTCATGGGCCCCTCGAAGCTCCACCGACGTACTTCTTCCTCCCATATATATCCACGTATCCCCAAACGATCAGAAGGGGAGCCAAAAACCTAATTCCAACACTGCAACTTTCTGTATCCACGAGATCCCATCTTGGGGCCTGTTCCGGAGCTCCGCCAGAGGAAGCACCGATCCCGGAGGGCTTCTACATCATCATCCAAGCCCCTTCGATGAAGTGTGAGTAGTTTACTTCAGACCTACAGGTCCATAGTTAGTAGCTAGATGGCTTCTTCTCTCTTTTTGGATCTCAATACAATGTTCTCCCCCTCTCTCGTGGAGATCTATTCGATGTAATCTTCTTTCTGCGGTGTGTTTGTTGAGATCGATGAATTGTGCGTTTATGATCCAGTCTATCTATGAATAATATTTGAATCTTCTCTGAATTATTTTATGTATGATTGGTTATCTTTGCAAGTCTCTTCGAATTATCAGTTTGGTTTGGCCTACTAGATTGGTTGTTCTTGCCATGGGAGAAGTGCTTAGCTTCGGGTTCAATCTTGCGGTGTCCTTTCCCAGTGACAGAAGGGGCAGCAAGGCACGTATTGTATTCTTGCCATCGAGGATAACAAGATGGGTTTTTTTATCATATTGCATGAAACTATCCCTCTACATCATGTCATCTTGCTTAAGGCATTTCCCTGTTTTTAACTTAATACTCTAGATGCATGCTGGATAGCAGTCGATGAGTGGAGTAATAGTAGTAGATGCAGAATCGTTTCGGTCTACTTGTCTCGGACGTGATGCCTATATACATGATCATACCTAGATATTCTCATAACTATGCTCAATTATGTCAGTTTCTCAACAGTAATTTGTTCACCCACCGTAGAATACTTATGCTCTTGAGAGAAGCCACTAGTGAAAGCTATGGCCCCGGGGTCTCTTTCTCATCATATCAATCTCCATTACTTTATTATTGCTTTGCTTTTACTTTGCTTTTACTTTTTACTTTGCATCTCTATACCAAAAATACCAAAAAAATATTATTTATCATCTCTACCAGATCTCACTTTCGTAAGTGACCGTGAAGGGATTGACAACCCCTAAGCGCGTTGGTTGCGTTGAGCTATTGTTTTTGTGTAGGTACGAGGGACTCGAGCGTAGCCTCCTACTGGATTGATACCTTGGTTCTAAAAAACTGAGGGAAATACTTACGCTACTTTGCTGCATCATCCCTTCCTCTTCGGGGAAATCCAACGCAGTGCTCAAGAGGTAGCACTAGCCTCTCTAATACCGCGCACCTTTTGCCGGTATCATACGCCCACCATACCTACCTATCATGCTAGCCATTCCGAGATATATTGCCATGCAACATTCCACTATTCCGTTTACTATGACACGCTCCATCATTCTCATATTGCTTTGCATGATCATGTAGTTGACATTGTATTTGTGGCAAAGCCACCTTTCATAATTCTTTCATACATGTCACTCATGAGTCATTGCATATCCTGGTACACCGTCGGAGGCATTCATATAGAGTTATATCTTGTTCTAAGTATCAAGTTGTAATTCTTGAGTTGTAAGAAAATAAAAGTGTGATGATCATCATTATTAGAGCATTGTCCCAGTGAGGAAAGGATGATGGAGACTATGATTCCCCCACAAGTCGGGATGAGACTCCGGACGAAAAACAAGAGGCCATAAAAAAAGGGAGAAAAGGCCCAAATAAAAAATGAGAGAAAAAGAGAGAAGGGAGAATGCTACTATCCTTTTACCACACTTGTGCTTCAAAGTAGCACCATGATCTTCATGATAGAGAGTCTCCTATGTTATCACTTGCATATACTAGTGGGAATTTTTCATTATAGAACCTGGCTTGCATATTCCAATGATGGGCTTCCTCAAAATGCCCTAGGTCTTTGTGAGCAAGCAAGTTGGATGCACACCCACTTAGTTTCTTTTTGAGCTTTCATATACTTATAGCTCTAGTGCATCCGTTGCATGGCAATCCCTACTCACTCACATTGATATCTATTGATGGGCATCTCCATAGCCCGTTGATACACCTAGTTGATGTGAGCCTATCTTCTCCCTTTTTGTCTTCTCCACAACCACCACTTTATTCCACCTAAAGTTCTATGTCCATGGCTCACGCTCATGTTTTGCGTGAAGATTGAAAAAGTTTTGAGAATGTCAAAAGTATGAAACAATTGCTTGGCTTTGTCAACGGGGTTGTGCGTGATTTAAATACTTTATGTGGTGAAGATAGAGCATAGCCAGACTATATGATTTTGTAGGGATAACTTTCTTTGGCCATGTTATTTTGAGAAGACATAATTGCTTAGTTAGTATGCTTGACGTATTATTATTTTTATGTCAATATTGAACTTTTGTCTTGAATCTTTCGGATCTGAATATTCATACCACAATTAAGAAGAATTACATTGAAAATATGCCAAGTAGCATTCCACATCAAAAAATTTGTTTTTATCATTTACCTACTCGAGGACGAGCAGGGATTAAGCTTGGGGATGCTTGATACGTCTCCAACGCATCTATAATTTTTTATTGCTCCATGTTATATTATCTTCTGTTTTGGACATTATTGGGCTTTATTATTCACTTTTATATTATTTTTGGGACTAACTTGTTAACCGGAGGCCCAGCCCAGAATTGCTGTTTTTTTTGCCTATTTTAGGGTTCCAAAGAAAAGGAATATCAAACGGAGTCCAAACGGTATGAAACCTTCGGTAACGTGATTTTGGAACGAACAAGATCCAGGAGACTTGGACCCTACGTCAAGCAATCAATAGGGAGGCCACGAGGTAGCGGGGCGTGCCAACCCCCCCCCCCCAGGCGCGCCCTCCACCCTCGTGGGCTCCCTGTTGCTCCATCGACGTACTTCTTCCTCCTATATATACCTACATACCCCCAAACGATCAGATACAGAGCCAACACCCTAATTCCATCGTCGTAACTTTCTGTATCCATGAGATCCCATCTTGGGGCCTGTTCCGGAGCTCCGCCGGAGGGGGCATCGATCACGGAGGGCTTCTACATCAACACCATAGCCTCTCCGATGAAGTGTGAGTAGTTTACCTCAGACCTTCGGGTCCATAGTTATTAGCTAGATGGCTTCTTCTCTCTTTTTGGATCTCAGTACAAAGTTCTCCTCCTCTCTTGTGGAGATCTATTCGATGTAATCTTCTTTTTGCGGTGTGTTTGTTGAGATCGATGAATTGTGGGTTTATGATCAAGTTTATCTATGAACAATATTTGAATATTCTCTGAATTCTTTTATGTATGATGGGTTATCTTTGCAAGTCTCTTCGAATTATCAGTTTGGTTTGGCCTACTATATTGATCTTTCTTGCAATGGGAGAAGTGCTTAGCTTTGGGTTCAATCTTGCGGTGTCCTTTCCCAGTGACAGTAGGGGCAGCAAGGCACGTATTGTATTGCTGCCATCGAGGATAACAAGATGGGGTTTTGATCATATTGCATGAGTTTATCCCTCTACATCATGTCATCTTGCTTAAGGCGTTACTCTGTTCTTATGAACTTAATACTCTATATGCATGCTGGATAGCGGTCGATGTGTGGAGTAATAGTAGTAGATGCAGGCAGGAGTCGGTCTACTTGTCTCGGACGTGATGCCTATATACATGATCATACCTAGATATTCTCATAACTATGCTCAATTCTATCAATTGCTCAACAGTAATTTGTTCACCCACCGTAAAATACTTATGCTCTTGAGAGATGCCACTAGTGAAACCTATGGCCCCCGGATCTATCTTCATCATATTAAATCTTCCAATACTTAGTTATTTTCATTGCTTTTATTTTACTTTGCATCTTTATCATAAAAATACCAAAAATATTATCTTATCATATCTATCAGATCTCACTCTCATAAGTGACCGTGTAGGGATTGAAAACCCCTTATCGCGTTGGTTGCGAGGATTTATTTGTTTTGTGTAGGTGCGAGGGACTGGCACATAGCCTCCTACTGGATTGATACATTGGTTCTCAAAAACTGAGGGAAATACTTACGCTACTTTGCTGCACCACCCTTTCCTCTTCAAGGGAAAACCAACGCAAGTGCTCAAGAGGTAGCAGTTATCGGTATGTTACTTGCCCGAGATTCGATCGTCGCTATCTCAATACCTAGTTCAATCTCATTACCGGCAAGTCTCTTTACTCGTTCTGTAATGCATCATCCCACAACTCAACAAACACCATTGGAGACACCTGTAGAGCACCTTTATAATCACCCAGTTACGTTGTGACGTTTGGTGGCACACAAAGTTTACCTCCGGTATACGAGAGTTGCATAATCTCATAGTCATAGGAACATGTATAAGTCATGAAGAAAGCAATAGCAACAAACTAAACGATCATCGTGCTAAGCTAACGGATGGGTCAAGTCAATCACATCATTCTCTAATGATGTGATCCCGTTAATCAAATGATAACTCATGTCTATGGTTAGGAAACATAACCATCGTTGATTCAATGAGCTAGTCAAGTAGAGGCATACTAGTGACACTCTGTTTGTCTATGTATTCACACATGTACTAAGTTTCCGGTTAATACAATTCTAGCATGAATAATAAACATTTATCATGATATAAGGAAATATAAATAGCAACTTTATTATTGCCTCTAGGGCATATTTCCTTCAAGAACTGCACACAAGGTATTGCAATCTGGTTTTTATTGGCCTGCTCTATTCAAAGATGCTCGTATGTTTGCCTTGTCTTGTGATGAATGTCCAAGAATTGGTAATATTAGTAGACGTCAAGAAATGGCTATGAACTATTCACTTGTTATTGAACCATTTGATGTTTGGGGCTTTGATTATATGGGACCTTTTCCTTCCTCTAATGGGTATACATCTATTTTAGTTGTTGTCGATTACGTTACTAAGTGGGTAGAAGCTATTCCAACTAGCAGTGCTGATCATAACACCTCTATTAAGATGCTTAAAGAAGTTATTTTTCCAAGGTTTGGGGTCCGTAGATACTTAATGACTGATGGTGGTTCACATTTTATTCATTGTGCCTTTCGTAAAATGCTTGCTAAGTATGATGTTAATCATAGAATTGCATCTCCATATCATCCACAGTCTAGTGGTCAAGTAGAATTGAGTAATAGAGAGCTTAAATTAATTTTGCAAAAGACTGTTAATAGATCTAGAAAGAATTGGTCCAAGGAACTTGATGATGCATTATGGGTATATAGGATTGCATACAAAAATCCTATGGGTATGTCTCCGTATAAAATGGTTTATGGTAAACCTTGTCACTTACCTCTCGAACTAGAACATAAGGCATATTGGGCTATTAAAGAGCTCAACTATGACTTCAAACTTGTCGGTGAGAAGAGGCTTTTTGACATTAGCTCACTTGATGAATGGAGAACCCACGCTTATGAGAATGCCAAACTGTTTAAAGAAAAAGTTAAAAGATGGCATGATAAAAGGATACAAAAGCGTGAGTTTAATGTAGGTGATTATGTATTACTATCCAACTCCCGTTTAAGATTTTTTGCAGGCAAACTCCTCTCTAAATGGGAAGGTCCTTACATCATCGAGGAGGTCTATTATTCCGGTGCCATAAAAATCAACAACTTCGAAGGCACAAATCCGAGGATGGTGAACGGTCAAAGAATCAAATATTATATCTCAGGTAATCCCATAAATGTTGAAACTAATGTTATTGAAACCGTAACCCTGGAGGAATACATAAGGGGCACTTTCCGGAACGTTTTAGACTCCGAAAAGGAATAGTACGCGGTACGGTAAGTAAACTGACTCCAAAATAGTACTAATGGCAATTTTTCTCCGTTATGGAATATTTAAGAAAATAGGAAAATAAGAAGTAGTCCGGAAAGGACACGAGGCTTCCATGAGGGTGGAGGGCGCGCCCTACCCCCCTGGGCGTGCCCCTGCCTCGTGGGCACCTCGTGTGTTCTCCGGACTCCGTTTTCTTGCACGATACTTCTTTTGGTCGATAAAAATTCACTATATAATCTCCCGAAGGTTTTGACCACCGTATCACGCAAATATCATCTGTCTTTGTTTCGAGCTATTTCTGCTGCAGATTTAGAGTAAGATGTCTTCTCAAGAGTCAGTCGGGGAGAGTCGGGTGTCTCATCCGACATCGAGGCCAAGAGCAAACAGCAATGCTGACCACTTTGGGCCATCAACTGAGGAAGATATGGAGGCCGATTTGAAAAGGATAGATGCCATGGAGGAGGATGAAGAAGTTACTTCTCGTTTCCGAGTAGGATTCACTATTGGGGAACTACAGAGCTCGACTATTCCAAACTCGGTCATCCCTTCCAATGTTAGATTTCTTTCTGATGAAAATATGAAAAAGAGTGTTACTTGTTCTCCCGCAGCTATGCAACATCCTTGGGTGACAGGAGCTTTAGCCATCACGGGCAAGCTCCGTAAGGAAATAATGGACCTCAAGCAGCAAGTCAATAAGCTCGAGGAAGAGAATCGTATCCTGATGGGCATCATCGCCAAGAATATCACATCATCACCCCCGAAGAAGGAGACATAAACGCATGGGTATGGGCAGTCCCCTTGGCAACTGCCAAGCTTGGGGGAGTGCCCCGGTATCGTATCAACATCACTTTTATCTTTACCGTTTTTATTAGTTCGATCCTTTTGGTAATATCTTGATCTAGTAGAATAAATTTTTAGTATGATCTAGTTTCTAGTTTTGCTTTATGATCCTTCTATGTTATCCAGTCCGTGAGCCATATATAATAAAGATTAGTGTTGAGTCAAGGGCTTGATTATCTTGCTATGATCTTGACGGAATATAATAAAGAGAAGAAATAAAAAGAAATAAAGAGATCATATGGATCTTATGGAGAGTAATGACTTCACATATAAAGAGTATGATGAATAAAATTTGTTGAGAGTTGACAAACATAGTTTTGGTCATCGTTGCAATGATTGTGAGCACTCATTAAAATATGGCATGCTAAAGAGAGAGAGGTTTTCACATATAAATATACTATGTTGGACATCTTTTATGATTGTGAGTACTCATTAAAATATGACATGCTAAAGAGTTGGTGTTGGACAAGGAAGACAACATAATGGGTTATGTTTTCTTACATCTAAGATAAATTATATTGTCATGGATCATCCAACATGTTGAGCTTGCCTTTCCCTCTCATGCTAGCCAATTTCTTTGCACCAAGTAGAGATACTACTTGTGCTTCCAAATATCCTTAAACCCGGTTTTGCCATGAGAGTCCACCATATCTATCTATGGATCGACTAAGATCCTTCAAGTAAGTTGTCATCGTTGCAAGCAATAAAAATTGCTCCCTAAATATGTATGATTTATTAGTGTGGAGAAAATAAACTTTATACGATCTTGTGATGTGAAAGAAATAAAAGAGACAGACTGCATAATAAAGGTCCATATCACAAGTGGCAATATAAAGTGACGTTCTTTCGCATTAAGATATTGTGCATCCAACCATAAAGCACATGACAACCTCTGCTTCCCTCTGCGAAGGGCCTATCTTTTATTCTTGTCTTATGCTTCATGCAAAGAGTCACGGTGATCTTCAGCTTTCCTTTTTACATTTTATCCTTTGGCAAGCACAATGTGTTGGAAAGATCCTGATATATATAGCTAATTGGATGTGATTTTTCATGAACTATTATTGCTGACATTACCCTTGAGGTAAAAGGTTGGGAGGCAAAACTATAAGCCCCTATCTTTCTCTGTGTCTGGCTAAAACTTCATACCCATAAATATTGCATGAGTGTTAGCAATTGTGAAAGACTAAATGATAGTTGAGTATGTGGACTTGATGAAAAGCTCTTATATTGACTCTTTCCGGTGTTATGATAAATTGCAATTGCATCAATAAATGAGATTAGAGTTTGTTGGTTTCTAATGAAGTTTATGATTCATATTTGAAGTTGTGATTGAATTATTACTTTAGCATAATAGATCATATGACAATATACATATATATGTTGCTGTTCTAAGAATGATCATGATGCCCTCATGTTCGTATTTTATTTGTATCGACACCTCTATCTCTAAACATGTGGACATATTTTTCGATTTCGGCCTTCGCTTGAGAACAAGCGAGGTCTAAGCTTGGGGGAGTTGATACGTCCATTTTGCATCATGCTTTTATATCGATATTTATTGCATTATGGGCTGTTATTACACATTATGTCACAATACGTATGCCTATTCTCTCTTATTTTACAAGGTTTACATGAAGAAGGGGAATGCCAGCAGCTGGAATTCTGGGCTGGAAAAGGAGCAAATATTATAGACCTATTCTGCACATCTCCAAAAGTCCTGAAACTCCACGGGAATTATTTTCAAAATATATAAAAAATATTGGGCGAAAGAAGTACCAAAGGGGGCCACCCACCGTCCACGAGGGTGGGGGCACGCCCTACCCCCCTGGGCGTGCCCCCTGTCTCGTGGGCCCCCTGGTGGCCCTATGTTGCCCATCTTTGGCTATATGGAGTCTTTCGTCGAGGAAAAAATCATAAACAAGCTCACGAGACGAAACTCTGCCGCCACGAGGCGGAACCAATCTAGGGCTCCGGTGGAGCTGTTCTGCCGGGGAAACTTCCCTCCGGAAGGGGAAAATCATCATCATCGTCATCACCAACGATCCTCTCATCGGGAAGGGGTCAATCTCCATCAACATCTTCACCAGCACCATCTCATCTCAAACCCTAGTTCATATCTTGTATCCAATCTTTGTATCCAAACCTCAGATTGGTACCTGTGGGTTGCTAGTAGTGTTAATTACTCCTTGTAGTTGATGCTAGTTGGTTTATTTGGTGAAAGATCATATGTTCAGATCCATTATGCATATTAATACCCCTCTGATTATGAACATGAATATGCTTTGTGAGTAGTTACTTGTTCTTGAGGACATGGGAGAAGTCTTGCTATAAGTAGTCATGTGAATTTGGTATTCGTTCGATATTTTGATGAGATGTATGTTGTTATCCCTCTAGTAGTGTCATGTGAACGTCAACTACATGACACTTCACCATTGTTTGGGCCTAGAGGGAGGCATTGGGAAGTAATAAGTAGATGATGGGTTGCTAGAGTGACAGAAGCTTAAATCTTAGTTTATGCGTTTCTTCATAAGGGGCTGATTTGCATCCATATGTTTCATGCTATGGTTATGTTTACCTTAATACTTCTGTTGTAGTTGCGGATGCTTGCAATAGGGGTTAATCATAAGTGGGATGCTTGTCCAAGTAAGGACAGTATCCGAGCACCGGTCCACCCACATATCAAATTAGCAAAGTACTGAACGCGAATCATATGAATGTGATGAAAACTAGCTTGACGATAATTCCCATGTGTCCTCAGGAGCGCTTTCCTTTATATAAGAATTTGTCCAGGCTTGTCCTTTGCTACAAAAAGGATTGGGCCATATCGCTGCACCTTATTTACTTTTATTACTTGTTACCTGTTACAAATTACCTTATCACAAAACTATCTGTTACCGATAATTTCAGTGCTTGCAGAGAATACCTTGCTGAAAACTGCTTATCATTTCCTTCTACTCCTCGTTGGGTTCGACACTCTTACTTATCGAAAAGGCTACGATAGATCTCCTACACTTGTGGGTCACCAGTTACCAAGACCGGGGGTACATAAGTTATCAGGTCTGCGACGTGTGAGTTATCGTGTTATTAACATAAAAGTTACCATGGGTATATTTCATCACTCCCCTAGCTATTCCAATAAGCTTACCATGGGGATATTTCATCAACTCCCCCCTCCCAATCGTCAAAGTTATCAGGACCAGGGTACATAAATTATCAGGTATGTGATGTGTGAGTTACCATGCTATACACACACACAAAAATCGACGGTATATTTCATCACCCCCCCTCCATGTCGTCAAAATTACCTCAGTGTCATCAACTTGAGACTAGTTGGTAAAAATAATCTACTTAAGTGCGGAAAGATCGGACATTGCAGTAACTTTTGTGCAAACCTAGAAGAGGAGACATGTTAAATAGCCTATTTACTTTCATTTGTTCAAGAAAAGGGAATGTACTGAGGTGGTTGGCATATAACCATACTACTAGAGTAGATAAGTCATCGGACTAGAAAAGAACAAGAAAACAAATGCCAAAATGGTAAGAAAAAATAGTGTAAAAAGGAAAAGAAGGAAAAAGGTTTATTTTTCACCTTGCGTTACATACATGTACAAAAGACTACTAACCTAATTGTAAACGCAAGCTAATTGTAGGTCATGTGGTTACCTACCTTAGTTATCTACCAGGAGGTGTGGGGATCAACTCTCGCTTCCTCAAAAAATTTACCGTGCCAGAAAAATGCGGGAAGTTGATCGAGAGGAAAAAGCATAAAAACGGGAACTTCGGTCGCGGGAGAAGTGCACTGAGAGAAAAACTCCCATAGCGAATCGTAGAGATCTATTCTTAATGTCTAGTCGACTGTAATTTAGCTTTCTCGTTCTTTTTAACATAGAAGAAATGCAGCCCTATAAGCACCTTCAATATACTGAGTCGCTACAAATTTTGAGATTTATAAAGTTGTCACAGACGTCTTCGTAGTCGACAGGAACGTTTCCTTCACATGAATGCACATCATCAGATGCCCTAAAATAAATCCAGAAAAATACGACCACTAGTTCTAGTACTTAAACTCTGGTGGGTTTGGTTACACCATAAGAAACCTAAACATCTGAGCTATGCTCAGTTCGCGATCAATGACAACGTTAGCCGGAACAACATCATACTCACTAGCTCGCTTAACCTGTGTACCTCCCATGTTCAGGTTATCCGCAGGCAGGATTGTAGTAGCTCGTTATCCGCTGGTAGGATCGGAGCTTCATGGTCCAGAGTGAGAGGGCAGACTCTCCAGCTATAACTCCGTGTGTTCGGCGCGTTGGGTACGGTGGATTCCAAGGAGGCACGGTTCAATTCCAGTTCGGTAGTCTAGGTCGCCTCATGTTAGGTGTAGCATCTCATGTTTCATGTTTGACTTCGGGTGGGTGGCGTTCTTGCCGTTTGCTTGGTTGTATTTTTTTATTCTTTGACTTGCTTGTATGGGGATCCCCCCATCACCTTGGATCTGTTTTTATTCTTTTTTTATTCTGTTTCGTTAATGTAGCAAGGATGCCAGAAATAATGACAACACATTGTAAGTGTAACAATTATGTTGGGTAGACCCAACATATGAAATACTGGGAGATCGATTGGTCAATATGTTGTCGGTTCTTTTATTTCATATTAAGTGTAAAAGTTTACATGCATCCTTAGAGCATGATACCGGATGATTACTTCGGGATTGCCAAATTTCACTCCTAACTGAGTGATTATAAAGGTAGCTTTCGGATACACCGGAAAAGTATACCCTGGTGCTTGGTATCTATACTGGGATTTGCCGCTCCGGTGGTGGAGAAATAAACTCTAGCCCGACATGGTACTAGGGTGTGCATCATCGCCTTGCCATGTATGGTGACTAAGGAGTTATTCATGAGGACATCGGAAAACAAAAACGAGAAAAGAGTACAAACCAATAACGAGGATAACTATGTATAGTGAACAAGATTTGATCACGGGGATACTGTAGAAGTCCCGCTTTAGGTTTTGTAACATATCGTGAGACAAAGGGAATTATAGACAATGACAAAAGGTTAGTTCGATAATGATCTAAGTTGATATGTGAGAATAATTATGGGTGCCAGACCCCGCTAATAATTATTAACCAGAAGGTGTTATGGGCATGTCCACATATTATCAAACATGTAGGATCACACACATAACGACTAGAGGTATGCAGAAGTACTATGAAAATGGAGAACAAGACAAGGGCTTCCTGAAGTGTTTTGCATGATCCTAGAAGTGCACACCCGGGAGCATCCCCGAAGGTAATAGAAACTTATAGAAGGGACTAGAAGGTTTTGGAAGGTTCCAAGCGGGCCTATCCCTCGGGCCTTGGTGGACAGACGCCACCAAGGGCTGAATTTGCAGCCCATTGGGTTGCTTTGGGGGGGGGGGGGGGGGGAGCCACCCATAAAGGGGTCCTAGGGGCGGTCAGCCCCTTCCCTGTCCACCTACATATGTAGGTGGGGCACACCGCAGGGCACTCAGAAAGCCCCTCGTGGCTAACATGCTTTCTTCCGTTTTCCTCTTCTATCTCTATGTCTAGATTATTTCTAGTTCGGTACGCCACTAGGTTCTCTCTCTTCCTCTAGTTCTTCCCGTTGTTCTTCGTGGCCGTTCCATAGAGTGTTGTGGTACTACTAGATCGGTATGGCTGGATACCACGAAGGTGTCATTTCTTCGACAATAGAGCGGCGTATCGTCCCGGAGAAATATCTAGTGGCTGGAAGGTATAACCTAGTTGTAGGAATCGGCGAGCTTCATCAGCTCTTCTTCCTCATCATCGTTACGTATAGCACCATAGTGATCCTGGGCTTGATCATGCATGGAATTATTATTTTTTGCGTAGAAAATTGTAGTGGAGATGTAGGTATTCTATTATTTTCCAAACTCCCAAATCCACCGGGGGTGAACTTTTAATCCTTTTTTCTTGCATTTTTTAACTTTGTATTTTAGTTTTTATGTGAACTTACTTGCGTTCAACTTTTTAAATTCATGAAAAATTTAGCCACATGAAGTTCGTTTTGTGGTGGAACTTCATTGGGTTTTATTTTGGACTTCTCAAGTTAGTTTTGTGAAATGCCTTCGATGTTTTTGCACATAAACTTCAAGAAGTGATGGTATGGACTTTCTGTGACTTCGAAGGTGAATTTTTCTCATGCCTCCAAATTTTTGCAAATTTTGTCTCTCTAACTTCCTGGCTTTTTTGGTGAATCCACATGGGTTTATTTTTTTATTGAAACTTTGTTATTTGAACTTTTCTGGATGTTATCACTAAACTTCCAAAAAAATCCACAATTGGTTTTTGGACTTTCTATTCTTTTTTGGCAACTATGAACTTCCATCTTTTAGTCTAGTGAAATTCCAAAGATGTTTCTTCAATCTCCCAAGTTTATTGAATTCTATATTTTAAAATCTATCTGGTATTTCATCTAGACTATCATAATTTTGCAATATGAACTTCATTTTATTTTAACTTCTGCCATCTCTATTTTAGTTTTTTTACCTTTTCTATTTGAGCATGTGAAATTCTAGTGGCAACCTTTTTAGAGTTTTAAACAAAAAGTTCACGATAGTAGGGTAACTTAAAGAACAGACCCCAGCCAAAAAAAACTTAAAGAACAGACATTGTGACTTTTTAAGTGAATTTCTTGAAAAAAATCCCAGAGTATATGCATTTTTGGTCCCCAAACTCTTGGACCCTTTGTTGTGCAACCATCCCGTGTTTTCCCATGTGAACTTTGAGGGTCTTTTAGCTATTTTTATTTAGTGACCTTCTTTTTATTTTTCACGTGACTTTTTCTAAAACATCAAAGTGCTTAGTTATTTCAGCTTGAACCTCTTTGTTTAACTTGAACTTCCCTATTGGTCCGTTTGTATTGAAAATATGAACTTACCTTATCAGATGCCAGTGTGTCCAATTCCAGAAACAAAAGATTTTTTTCCCCCATGCATGAACATCTAAGACAAGTGATTTAACAGAGCATGTAATCACAAAGGACAAAATAAGATATTTCTTAAGAATGTTCTCCCAGTTTGTTCCACAGTATACCCAAGAAGCACAACAGAAGGATGGGAATGAAGACGCCGGTGAAGTAGCACCATGGGCGGTGGCACAGGAGATTGGTGGTACTTGGGGAATTTACAGTGTTGCGGGTGCAGGACTGCCGGAGTAGTGCCATGGATGGGGGACAAGGGCCATGGTAACAGGAGCTCCATAGTGTAATTGGCTTGGGGGCCGGAGCTAGAGCAGTCGACGGGTGGGGGGAGATGATGGTGTAGCAGGGGGAATGCAGGCAGCATAGCGGCATGACCGCGGTCGGGGACCTCAATAGGATCTCTCGTGCTACATGGAGATGAGGGTGTGGTGGCGCCATTAGTGCTGGAGAAGTGTTGGAACCACGCGGGCCGCATCGTTGGGGTGCGGGGCACCGCAGGGTTAAGGCAAGGTAGCGAGGAGCGGCGACTGGATGCAGAACAACGCAAGTGATCCTGGGGCGGTGTGAGTTGCAGCAGCAGCACACAGGATTGGGTCGCGGTGGCACATGGGCACTAGCTAGATGGGCAGCTCGCAGGGTCCGACAGCAGCCACGCATGTCGATGGTGGGGAGCGACGCAGTTGATCCAGGCACGGCGGTAGTTGGAGATGGAGGTGCGGAGGTAGCGCTCGCGGTGGGACAACAAGATGGGTTGCATGCTGGGCCAACAATAGCGAACACGGGGAGGTGGGTTGGGATGTAGGAGATGGGATTAGGGTGGGTTTTTTTCTCTCTCTTTTTTTAGCCTCCTCAGTTCGTTCGGTTTTCCAGATCTCGGGAACTAGGGCCTGCTCATATATAGGGGGGTCGACTGCAAAATATATTACAGTTCTGTAAACAGTTGTGTTGTGTTGCATGTTGTTCTCGCCCACATGGCATGCGTGTTACGTGTATGGATAGAATGTGCATGTTGTGTGGAGGGGTTTGGATTGTGATATGCATTTGCTAGTTAAATGACTAGATTTTCATATCGTCGATCCCGGGTCCCGACACTTGCAAGGTACCCGTACTCCGAAACCCGGCCCCTTTGAACACTATTTGTAAGGAGGGGAGAACTGTCTCCTCACAAGTTTCTTCAAGTGATAGTGTATGGGGCAACCGATGAAATGGAATGCAGACACCTAGTTCCAAACTTTGCCAAAGTTGAGTTCTCACTTTGTCTTCGTGAAGTAAATGAGGCTGCACACTTATTAGCAAGCAATGCTTTTAGTCATAGAACTTCTTGTTTTTGGGAATCTATTACCCCGGACTTTATTTCTCATGCTATTGTAAACGATCTTGCTGTCATTTGAGGAATAAAGTCTTGTTGGCCCCCCAAAAAAGTGATAGTGTATGGGGAGCTCTTTATTACCTAGGGATGCTTTTTTTACGCCTTGACGGATAGCTTTATTGATCAATCAAATTTACATCGTCCGCTAGAAACTTTACAATAAAATCAGGCGGTGCATCCGCCCACAAGGATGGAGTGTTTGCACAACCCCAACTAGCTAGCTCATGAGCAACACAATTTGATTCCCGATTGCAATGCTCCATAGTCACCTTCCCTATGTCCCTGAGTAGAATTACACTCTTTGAAGATTGGAGCTGCCACCATAGCATGACCTTCGTTCAGTTGAAGGGAATCCACCACAACAATATTGTCCATCCTCACCATTACATTGCTGCACCCAAGATTCAACAATAACTTTAGATCTTCGCGTAGTGCCGCCGCTTCTGCTGAAACCACGTCTCTGACATGCAGCAGATTGGCAGTAGTTGCTGCAATGAAACCTCCATGATTGTCCCTGGCCACCGCTCCACACCCACCTGAGTGGTCGCTCTCCTGGAAAGAAGCATCGAGATTTAGGATTTGTTGGTATTACCTAGGGATGCTTAACAAATGATCAAATCTACCCTCATGGTGAATATGTGGGAGGGTAGAAGGCGGTAATCTTTTAGTCCATGAGACTGTGACTTCCCAGTTGGGCTAGGGGGAATTGTGGCCATGGGCAGTGGCGGAGACAAAGGGGGGGGAGGGGGGAGCAGGGGCCTGGCCCCCCCTAACGATCGAGGAAACTACGCATTAGTTAGCCGTAAATGTACCAATTTTATCTACTTGCACGTACTAGCCCCCCCCCCCCCCCCCCCCTAATCTCAAGCAATATGGAGAAAAGAAAAAAGGTCCATGAGAAGCCACGTACTGAACCCTCCTTGTCTCAAGTATAAAAACAGGAAAAAGAATAGGCCCATGAGATGCCTACCGGCCTCTACTAAGTCTCATAGGCCCTAGCGTACTTAGAGACTTTTTTGTGAATCGTGTGTAGTTAGACTCTGCCGTGATTGTCTCAAAAAAAAAGTTAGACACTGCCGTGATTAACGCAAGCAGTTAGCGATAGCGCAATCAATTATTGTATTATTATTTTCAATTCTCATCTTGTACTGTATATGGCAAAATTATATAAACAGATTTTTGCTCTTTTGCTTGTGTGATGTATGACGCCAATTATGAAAATTGTAGATCAGCGGTTATAAAGAGAAAATGTCGTCAAACACCGTAAAAATTATTTCATTTTGATGCATCGTTTGATGGAAGACGACTTCGCTTTGGCATTGCATGATAATCCATATGGAAATAAGGTTTAGCAGCTAAATTCTCTTCCGATGAAACTACTTTTCCTTTTTATTTTACTGACATCGTAGAGTCAGATTTAAACTTATACAAATAAAACATGTTCTACAACTCCTAAGTGATAATTTTTTATAGTATTGTGGTAGATATTTTTACCATTTTATATAGCGTCGAAGTGGTAAATTATTATATAAAAGCAAAATTGTTTTTATTTGCATTGGCCCCTATGTTGAAACCGTAGCTCCGTCGTTGAACTTGCCCCCCCCCCCCCCCTATACTCAAATCCTGGCTCCGCCCCTGGCCATGGGGGTAATTTTTTCATCATATCAATGTTTTCTTCTTGAGCTTGGTCTTCTTTGCTTCTTTGCCTTCAGCTTTCACTTGTTCTTTTATACTCTCTTCCCATTTTGACATGGTCTTTTATTCACTCTTCCTATTTTGACTTGGTCTTTTATTTTCTCTTCCTATTTTTACTTGTTTGGACTTTTGTTCACCGGGGTGGTTTGCCTGGACCCGCGGTAGCTTGCTTGGACTTGTGTTGACTTCGTTTGCCCTTTGTTGACCATCCAGCGACTGCCATGTAGGACTCAGGAGGGATCCAATACAAAAGTTTAGCTATTCCCTCAACATCACATATACTTGGCATCCAGCCATAAGAAAGCAAAGCTTAACATTTAGCCAAACGTAGAAGCAAAATATTCCAGCATAATAAAGGGATGGCAGCAAAGCCTCTGCCTATATATGAAAGCAAAGCTTGACATATCTTTGGCGTGACCATAAATTGACGTATCCCTTTATTTGCGATAAAAGTCCATTTAACGCCAAATACAAGTAATGATAAAAATCCTAGATCCGTACACTATTAGCCTTGCTCTGATATCGTTAACTGCAACCGCACATACAACATTGCTACCTTTATTGCGTTAAATTTGCATTAGGTACATCATTATACATATAAAGCGCATACATGGTTGCTACCTTTGTTGCATTAAATTGGCAACATGTTGCGGCGCATAAAGCAGCTGCATTTTTAGCGATACTTTATCTGTCAGCCATACAGTGATACTCCCTCTATGTAGGCTTGTAGCTCCATGGACTAATCTGCTTGACGCCCTTGCGGATGTTGGCCTGCCAGCAGAAACATTTTTGCATTATTTTATTTGCATGCGTATGTGATGTGAAATAACTGATAAGAACAGGTGTGCACCAAATTTAGTTTAATTTCAGCCTTTTGTGCACTTCTATTCTTCTAGATTCTTGAGAAAATTGTGAATTTTCAGTGCAGCAGATAGCTCGAGAGTGACTAAAACAGCAGTAGGGGGGATGGGCGGATGTTCGCTCGAGACTCGATTTGGGAGTAAGATCCAAATTTTCAAAATTGATAATGTGCCCATGTCATGGAGACCGCATACAGAATGAACTTCAGAAACTTTTCTACCAGATTAGATTGTTGGTGTGTGTGTGTGTGTGTGTGTGTGTGTGTGTGTGTGTGTTCTGTTGTTTAGGAAATGGTAACATGCACAAAAATAGTTTGCTTAAAACATGCATTTGAGCTCGGGGTCAGAATAGGACTTTCGTTTTTTACTTCTTATCTTTTTCATATAACCAAAAGTAATAGCTACAGTAGAGGAGTGCAAACTCTGTCCTAGGAAGAAACAGAGCAGAGAGAATAGAGAAGAGAACTCACCCAGAGATGCGATCTGGACATAGTGGGAAGGCTTCGGTTCCTCCGAAACCTGGTGATCCTCACCGACCCCTTGCGGCCGTCGTCACCTACCTCGCCATCCTCCGAGTCCTCGCGCCCATCGGCTTGCCTGCGGCTGTTGTCATCAAAGAAGTAGGACATGGACGAAGACGACGACGAGGACGCCGACGACGCCGCCGGCGAGAGGCATGACCCGTCCGGCGCCACAGCGTAGAACTGACAGTGGCCGCCCTCCTTGCTGCCCGCTGATGCCGTTGCCGTTGCCGCGCCCTTCCTCCAAACAAACAGGCCCCCGCCGCCGCGCAGACTCATCTGACAGCTCGCCGTCCTCGCGATCCTCCTAACCGGCCTCGGCGGCTTGTTTCCTCCGCCGGAGTAGGGGCCCTGGAGCACGGTCTTGGGGGAGGAGAGCGGGTGCTCCGCCGCTTGCAGCCGCGGCGGCAGCTTCAGCTTCAGCAGCACGGGGCGCGCATGGGCACCGTGACCGTCCTCGTGACCGCCGGCGACTCTGGCAGTCGGGCCGCCGTCAGCAAGAACGACTGGGCTCGCGGTCGCGGTTGCAGCGGAAGGGAGCAACAGAGCGCTTGGCCGGGCTGCACGCAGCTTGGGTTTCCCCGGCGCGTCCTCCCAGAGAAACGGCACCGTGACGTGTGACCGGAACGGTGGCGGGGACGGGCACGCCGGCGAGGAGTCGAGGTCGAGCAGCTTGCTCGTAAGCGACCGAGCGCGCATATGGTAGAGCGTGGGCGCCTTGCCGGTGCTCATCGTCGTAGCCTCTCCCGCTCGCAAGACGATCGTCGTGGAGTGGTGTAGAATGTAAGGGGTGGTCACACACGACGAGTGAAGTAGTGGTAGCTAGGCGAAGGGTAAACGGGGAGCGGGGGCCGGCGCGTGTGGAGGCGTGACGCCGATAAATGGAGCGAAGTCGCGCGGCATACGCATCGCATGACCCGTGAAATGAAATGGACAAGCGTGGAACGGGCGTGGATGGAGAAACCGATGAAATGGCGCGCCTTGAAGTTTTCAGCGAGGGGGACAGTGCGGCCGGCTGATGGATGGAGACGCGCATGACCCATCGTCTACGCCAAATGCAGCGTTACCCCGGCTCCTCACCGGTCCATGCAAGGATGCAACGGACAAACAGACTACTAGTATCCCAGCCAGAAAAGTATGCCGAGTATTCAAAGGGCTATTCAAAATACTTGGCAAAGGGCAAAAAAAACTACTCGGCAAAGCACCATGAATTTAGGGCATCTTCAACATCGACTCTCAAACCGTCCACACAGTTCGGACGTTTCTTGTCATCCAACACGATACTGTGTCGCACAGCTGAGCGGTCCGGACTTACTTTTTTTCGCAAACTGGGAACGAAGTGAGGGACTTTGCGAGTGTCCAGGACGCTGCCACGCCCCTGTCCCATCCAAGACCATCCGCCTTCCCCGCATGCTTTTTCGCCCGACGTCAGCTGCCCGCATTCATGCCGCTGTGTAGCGGCCGCTCTGCATTGACGCCGGCCTAGAGCGGGCATGGCCTCTCACTAGAACAGCATCCTCGGTATCCGCGCATGTTTATTGCCAGAGAGACGTTTACTTGATGGGATGGAGTGGATATCTACCACACTCGTTCAATACCCGCACGTCCGTATGCCGGGCTTGCCAGCTGATAAACTGTTGGAATTTTGCTAGTAGGCCTTTGGCCCAAAGCCCAACTAAAATTCTGAAATTCTCTTGGCCCATTCATACACACATGTGAGTGCAGTGAGTGAGACTAAAGTTTAGTCCCACCCCGGAAGTTGAGAGAGAGTTGCACCTCTTTATAAGGTGAGCTCTTCTACTACTTGTATGAGCATGAGAAGAGAAGACCTATACGCGCGCTCCCCCTCCTCGCTCTCGTCACGACGCGCCGCGCCGCGCTGCGGGTTGCGGGATTGAGCCGAGCCGAGGACAGAGCTATGCACGTTGTCTATATTTTTGCTGCTCTGGAAAATTAATGAGTCATTAATTAATAATTAACGGACGCGTTAATTACTGAACCGTTTCCGATTCTTTTGGATCGTGACGACTCGGACGTGGGGTTTATTCCCACGACCTACCCGGCCTGCACTATATAGTCAGGCAGACGTCTACCCTAACCGCCGCCGCTTCGTATGGTTTCTCACCACCTTTCCAGATCATTGCGCCACCAAGCAAGTCTTCTTCATCCCTCCTTTCGGCGTGCACCGGGAGAAGGGACAACAGGCCTCCGGAACCCCGCCTCTCGTGATCCTGTACGGGAGAGGGGCGATCAGGTTTTTGGGGAGCGCACTCGCGCGACTGCTGGCAGCGACGACTTCGCGAACGACGACTTCTTCCCCGACCTCGGCAACCTCGTCCTCGACGACATGGGTGACAACGTCAACGCCGGCGGTGTTGCTCCCGCTGCACCGTATGTGATTCTATCCTTCCTGTTCGAGATCGTGGTAGAATTCATGTTTCTAGTATGTGCCCTAGATGTGATCTGTTCATCTGCTATGCTAGTTCACATGATTAGTTTAATCTCTGTTGATGTAGTCATGATTTATCTTCTATTTATTCGGATTAAATCTCGTAGTAATTTGCTCATATTTCCAACAATCCAAAAACCTGATTATAGGCAATTTACTCCGCGTGGTTTTGCTGCGCATTTGAAGCCGCCTGCCTTTAAGGGGGCGCAATATAAGAGGTGGCGCACGAGAGCAGTCTACTGGTTTCAGACCATGGGCTGCTATGACGCCACCAAGGGCAAGCCTGAGGGCGATCTTAATCCAGCACAGCTGGAAGCTTTTGAGAAGATCGATACCCTCTTTAAAGGCGCTCTTCTGAGTGTTTTTGATGACTCAATTGTGGATTCGTATATGTTGTTTGACAACGGTAAGGACATGTGGGCTGCGCTCGAGGCCAAGTTTGGTGCCTCGGACGCCGGCAGTGAGTTGTACGTCATGGAGCAATTCTATGACTACAAGATGACTGATGAGCGCGCTGTTGTACAGCAGGCTCATGAGATACAGGCGCTTGCAAAAGAACTTGAGTACTTCAAGTGTGTGTTGCCGGACAAATTTGTTGCCGGGGGCATCATTGCCAAGCTTCCACCTTTGTGGAACAATTTTGCTACTTCCCTGAAACACAAGAGACAGAAGTTTTCCGTTGCGGATCTCATTGGTACTCTTGATGTTGAAGAGAAGGCGAGAGCAAAGAACACACGTGCTCGAGTTGCTGAGGGAGGTTCTAGTGCCCACATGGTACAGAAGAAGAACTTCCAGCCCAACAAGTTCAAAAACAACAAGAACAAAACTCAGGGCAAAGGCAAGTTTGATACAAAGAACAAGCCATCACATTCTACCAACTTCAAGAAGAATTCTCATAAGGGGAAGGGACTTTGCCATGTCTGCGGTGATCCTAATCACTGGGCTCCGAAGTGTCCTAACCGCTTTAAGGAGCGCGAACATGAGAAGAGCGGCAAGTCCGCCAATGTCGTCATCGGTGATACTGATATGAAGGAATCAGAGTACGGTATTTTTTCTACCATCCTTTCAGTATTTCAATCCCCTAATTGGTTAATTGACACCGGTGCCAATGTACATGTTTGTGCTGACGCCTCCATGTTTTCTTCTTACCAGGCCACTGGGACTTCTCCCGTGCTGATGGGGAATGGGTCACATGCCATCGTTCGAGGTGTTGGTACGGTTGATCTGAAGTTTACTTCGGGGAAGACCGTGCGTCTGAAGAACGTTCATCATGTGTCGTCCATCAATAAAAATCTCGTTAGCGGTTCCTGTTTATGTCGAGATGGTTTTAAGTTGGTTTTCGAATCCAATAAAGTTGTAATTTCTAAGTGTGGACAATTTGTTGGAAAAGGCTATGAGTGCGGAGGCTTGTTCCGCCTATCTTTGTCAGATATTTGCACTAAAGTTATTAATAATGTTTGCCACAATAATGAGTCTGATATTTGGCATTCACGACTTTGTCATATTAACTTTGGATGCATGACGCGGCTAGCCAATATGAATTTAATTCCGAAAATCTCTCCTGTCAAGGGCTCTAAGTGCCAAGTATGTGTGCAAGCTAAGCAACCTCGCATGTCCCATAAGACTGCAGAGGCAAGAGACTTGGTGCCACTAGAGCTTATACATTCTGATCTTTGTGAGATGAATGACGTGTTGACAAAAGGTGGAAAGAGATACTTCATGACGTTGATTGATGACTCCACTAGATATTGTTATGTGTATCTTCTGAAATCAAAAGATGAGGCTTTTACTTTCTTCAAAAACTATAAAGCTGAGGCAGAGAACCAACTTGATCGAAAAATTAAACGGCTTAGGTCCGATCGTGGTGGAGAGTATTTTTCCAATGAATTTGATCTGTTTTTGCGGAACATGGTATAATCCATGAGAGGATGCCTCCTTACTCACCCCAGTCAAATGGGGTAGCCAAAAGAAAGAACCGAACTCTAGCTGATATGGTTAACACCATGTTAGACACTTCGGATCTATCCAAGGAATGGTGGGGGGAGGCGCTAATGACTGCGTGTCATGTCCTAAACCGGGTTCCCACAAAGCATAAGACCATGACTCCATTTGAGGAATGAGAAAGGAAAAGGTTGAAACTCTCTTACCTACGTACTTGGGGTTGTTTGGCAAAAGTCAATATACCAATTCCCAAGAAGCGCAAGCTTGGACCAAAAACTGGGGATTGTGTTCTTCTGGGCTATGCTTTTCATAGCATCGGCTATAGATTTTTGATAATAAAATCTGAGGTGTCCGACATGCATGTTGGTACGATTATGGAGTCAAATGATGCAACTTTATTTGAGGACATATTTCCTATGAAGGATATGTCGAGTTCATCAAATCAGGAGATACCTACTCCATCTAGTGAGGAATTCACTGTAATTCCTGAACCCACCATTGCGATGGAACACGTTGAGAATCCTGTTGAGGGTGACAATGGAACTCCTGTGAGGAGTAAGAGACAGAGGACTGCAAAGTCCTTTGGTGATGATTCCATTGTGTACCTCGTGGATGACACACCCAGGACTATTTCAGAGGCCTATACATCTCCTGATGCTGACTACTGGAAGGAAGTTGTACGTAGCGAGATGGATTTCATCTTAGCTAACAGTATCTGGGAGATCACTGACCGTCCTTATGGGTGCAAACCTGTAGGATGTAAGTGGGTGTTCAAGAAGAAGCTTAGACCTGATGGTACGATTGAAAAGTACAAGGCACGGCTTGTGGCCAAGGGTTATACCTAGAAAGAAGGTGAAGACTTCTTTGATACTTACTCACCCGTGGCTAGACTGACCACAATTCGGGTGCTACTATCACTGGCTGCCTCACATGGTCTTCTTGTTCATCAAATGGACATTAAGACAGCTTTCCTCAATGGAGAGTTGAAGGAGGAAATTTACATGGATCAGCCAGATGGTTTTGTAGTACCTGGTCAGGAAGGAAAGGTGTGCAAGTTATTAAAGTCTTTATATGGCCTTAAACAAGCTCCTAAGGAGTGGCATGAGAAGTTCGAAAGAACATTAACTACTGCCGGCTTTGTAGTAAATGATGGTGACAAGTGCGTGTACTATCGCTATGATGGGGACAAAGGAGTTATTCTTTGTCTGTATGTCGACGACATATTGATATTTGGAACCAAACTTGATTTAATCAAAGAGGTTAAGGATTTCTTATCTCGCTGTTTTGAGATGAAGGATCCAGGAGTAGCTGATGTTATCTTAAACATCAAGCTGTTGAGAGATGAGAATGGTGGGATCACACTGCTTCAGTCTCACTATGTGGAAAAGGTCTTGAGTCGTTTTGGGTATAGCGACTGCACACCTTCTCCAACTCCATATGATGCTAGTGTGTTGCTTCGAAAGAATCAACAGATTGCTAGAGATCAACTGAGGTATTCTCAGATTATTGGTTCGCTTATGTATTTGGCGAGTGCCACGAGGCCTGACATCTCTTTTGCTGTGAGCAAGCTAAGTCGGTTTGTGTCAAAACCGGGAGATGATCATTGGCATGCGCTTGAGAGAGTTATGCATTATTTGAAAGGCACCGCGAGCTATGGGATTCACTACACCGGGTATCCAAGGGTACTAGAGGGTTATAGTGACTCGAACAGGATTTCTGATGCTGATGAGATAAAGGCCACAAGTGGTTATGTTTTTACACTTGGTGGTGGCGCTGTTTCCTGGAAGTCTTGCAAGCAGACCATCTTAACAAGGTCAACTATGGAAGCAGAACTCACAACATTGGACACTGCCACTGTTGAAGCAGAGTGGCTTCGTGAACTCTTGATGGACTTACCTATGGTTGAAAAACCAATACCCTCTATCCTAATGAACTGTGATAATCAAACTGTGATCATCAAGATAAACAGTTCGAAGGACAATATGAAGTCCTCAAGACATGTGAAGAGGAGACTAAAATCTGTCAGAAAATTGAGGAACTCCGGAGTTATTACGTTGGATTATATCCAGACGTCGAAAAACTTGGCAGATCCCTTCACAAAGGGTCTATCACGTAATGTGATAGATAATGCATCGATGGAGATGGGTTTGAGACCCACCGCATGAGTTGTCCATAGTGGTAACCCACTCTATGTGATCGGAGACCCGTGAAGTAGAAGTGGGAGACAAGTTGTTGGTCAGCTGGGAGGAGAGTATCCCTATATTAACTATCCCACTCTGTGAAGATGCAATACTCTCCTGATCTGCATGGCAGGTTGATACTTATCTTAATGTGTTCCAAGTGGCTTATTCGGGTAAGCAGAGATGTTGTCCTGCAGAACATCTTCTGAGGAACACACCTATATGAATTTGACTGTTAATGTCGCAGTCTGTGAGAATTGGGTGTTCTCTAATAAATTCATGAAAAGGCCCTGGAGTATGACGTATACGCTCCACCCGCGGGAAAGCCTTGCGGCAGCCAAGTATCGGTAAAAGAATTTGTGTGAAACTAGTCTCGCAGAAAACTTGTAGTTCAAGATATAGTCCACTATTCAAGTTGTGATCTAGTGTAACATAAATCTCTAAGTGGAAGTTGAACTTCACAGTCTCCACTAAGCACCGGTATATAAACAATATTTTGGAACTAAATGATGAGATGTGCCAATGAGACTTTGTGGGGGATTGTTGGAATTTTGCTAGTAGGCCTTTGACCCAAAGCCCAACTAAAATTCTGAAATTCTCTTGGCCCATTCATGCACACATGTGAGTGGAGTGAGTGAGGCTAAAGTTTAGTCCCACCCCGGAAGTTGAGAGAGAGTTGCACCTCTTTATAAGGTGAGCTCTTCTACCACTTGTATGAGCATGAGAAGAGAAGACCTACACGCGCGCTCCTCCTCCTCGCCACGCCACGCCACGCCTCATCACGACGCGCCGCGCCGCGCCGCGCCGCGGGTTGCAGGATTGAGCCGAGCCGAGGACAGAGCTATGCACGTTGTCTATATTTTTGCTGCTCGGGAAAATTAATGAGTCATTAATTAATAATTAACGGACGCGTTAATTACTGAACCGTTTTCGATTCTTTTGGATCGTGACGACTCGGACATGGGGTTTATTCCCACGACCTACCCGGCCCGCACTATATAGTCAGGCAGACGTCTACCCTAGCCGCCGCCGCTTCATATGGTTTCTCACTACCATTCCAGATCATTGCGCCATCAAGCAAGTCTTCTCCATCCCTCCTTTCGGCGTGCACCGGGAGAAGGGACAACAGGCCTCCGGAACCCCGCCTCTCGTGATCCTGTACGGGAGAGGGGCGATCAGGTTTTTGGGAGCGCACTCGCGCGACTGCTGGCAGCGACGACTTCGCGAACGACGACTTCTTCCCCGACCTCGGCAACCTCGTCCTCGACGACATGGGTGACAACGTCAATGCCGGCGGTGTTGCTCCCGCTGCACCGTATGTGATTCTATCCTTCCTGTTCGAGATCGTGGTAGAATTCATGTTTCTAGTATGTGCCCTAGATGTGATCTGTTCATCTGCTATGCTTGTTCACATGATTAGTTTAATCTCTGTTGTTGTAGTCATGATTTATCTTCTATTTATTCGGATTAAATCTCGTAGTAATTTGCTCATATTTCCAACATAAACCAACTCCAACACCACGCATTGACGTACCTGAATGCTTGGCCTCACCGGAATTCTCTATTTAAAGACGGCCACACCCGGCTAATTCCACAACACAACACATCTGCTCCACATCCTCCACCCTTGCACCACATCCGCCATGACTGCAAACTCTAGCGCTTTGTTGGAGAGCCAATCATCGGAGTAGAGGCACAAGGTTGCCGCCCTTGCAGCCACCTGCTAGCAGACCCGCCGTGCCTGGCGGATCAACCATGACATGCTAGTCAGCTCGCCCGAGGTCTCCGACGACGACCCTACGATGAACACGGACTCCAACAATGATTCCGCGCCAGACCCCACACCAGTGCATACCGGCTTGACCATGGAGCAACGCAGGCACACTTCGATACCGCCAAGCGGGGGAGGATCATCCTATGCCGGCGCATATGTCAGTGTTCCAGCAGGCGCATGAGGAGCAATGGTACAACCTGTTTGCCCTCCAGCAGCACCGGCTGGTGGAGGGCCAAATCTACGGCGAGCACGTAAACAAGGGGGCCATGGCCGCTATGGTCGAGCGGAACCCAAACTTCGTCGCGGAGCAGCGGGCGCTCTACAAGGCCGCACGTGCTGAAGCTGCCGCTCGCAACGCAGAGGTGGCGCAGCAAATGCGGCCACACATGCGTCGACGCTGGCGGGGCAGGTAGTCGAGGATGAGAACGCCGACAACTGCGCGTCCTACATGCCATCGTCCAACTGTCAGGGGCGCATGTGGCAGGGGACAGTGACAGACCGTCCATGTCCATCATCGACCACATGTCCACCGACACCGATGACGGATAGGTCGCAGACTCCTCCGAGGATGAGTAGGGCATGGAGGCGGCAAGGCATTGTGTCCCAAGTGGGCCAGTCCGTCTCCCATGTTCTACTCTTCCTCGTGGACCATCACACCTTCACTTCAGGGATCTTGAACCCCACAGCTCATGGAGACGGAAGATGGAGGACGTCGTCGCCGATGCCAAATACAAAGGAAGTGGACGACGGGCGCCGCCATAAGATAGGTTTAGGTCAAGCCGCTTTTTTAATGAAAAATGTCCGAAATGTAATGAATGTCTCCGGTTTGCATAAATTTCGTCCAGTATGTTGAAATGTGGTTTCAATTGTATGAAGATAGCATTAGATGGCCGGCTACTGCATCTGTGTCCGTTGACTGGTCCCTCCCTATCCGCAGACGAAACTTGGAGGTCAATGTTGGAGATGCCCTTATACCGCATCGGCAAAGATGACTTTTGTTCTCTCGCGCCTAAAGCTTCCACCACCACCATCTTGGATACTCTACTAGTGGTTGGGGCGCCACCCTGTGGCGCCGCTTAAGAAAAAGTTATGCACACATTTTCATTTTTTCTTAAATACAGAGTCCTCGCCTCCATCTAAAAACATATCTCAGAAAAAAAATCCTCGCCTTCATCTAAAAAAAGAAGAAAAAATTACCACCGTAACTTACCAGCGAGTGCCACTTTGTATAACCCTCCATTTAAAAAATATCATAGCTCCTCACCTTCATCTAAAAAGAACAAAATACATATAAAAAATCTACACATTCATCTAAAAAATTACAAAAGAGTTCTCACCGCGGCCAACCAGCATGCGCCACGTGGCATAGCTGGTTGGCCGCCTTTCCCGCGTAGCTTAATGGGTTTTACCACAGTAGCTTACCAGCGAGTGCCACTTTGTATAACCCTCCATTTAAAAAATACCATAGCTCCTCGCCTCCATGTAAAAAGAACAAAATACATATAAAAAATCTACACATTCATCTAAAAAATTACAAAAGAGTTCTCACCATGGCCAACCAGCACGCGCCACGTGGCATAGCTGGTTGGCCGCCTTTCCCGCGTAGCTTAACTTTATATAACCCTTCATTTAAAAAGTACCATAGCTCCTCACCTCCATCTAAAAAGAACAAAATACATATAAAAAATCTACACATTCATCTAAAAAATTACAAAAGAGTTCTCACCGCGGCCAACCAGCATGCGCCACGTGGCATAGCTGGTTGGCCGCCTTTCCCGCGTAGCTTAATGGGTTTAATGGGATATTTAATTTCGGAAAACCTAGCAGCCCTCCTCTTTTATTCTCTTGCACCGTCCGACAAATTGATTGTCTCTTTTTAGGGGGAAAACGCCATCAAGACGGTTTATATTGCATGCTCAAATATGGATACATCGTTTGATAAGGTATCAATTAGAAAGTGATTGTCTTTTTTTTTTCAGGGTTATTATAGGTGAGCAGGTGTGGTGGTAGTTTAGTCATAATTTTCAGGGAAAGCGATATACCTCTTCGTTTTAAGTGGCTTTGGCTCAACAAGCAGTCTTGTCTTACCCCAGCTTAGTTTCATTGTGAAGAAAGTGGTGGTGGAAATAAGTCAAATCCAACCCCCAACATGATTTTTTTTGCTTTTAGCTTAATTTTGCAATGAAGCCGCTTTACCTTGCGAAAGAACTGGGCGAAAGAACGGAACATGCGGTCTTTTTTGTTATTTTTGATATACACAAAGAAATATATCCTTTGTGAAGTATACATGGTGATCTGGTTTCTTGTAGGATTCAACAAAGAGCTGCGTGCTTGTAGATGAAGGAGAAGAATATTTATTTTCTTTTGGAGAAAATGCAACCAAAGAACATCTTATAACAGAAATTTACTAAGTAAAACACAATACAATGAAAAGACAGGAAGAAACAGAATAATCACAAAAAAATTACATAACAAATCACATCATCCGTATTCTATAAAAGAACGGATAGGATTTGCTTCTGTTCTCATGGCGAATAGCATTTGCCTCGCTCTCCTTGTTTTTTTTTTCTTTTTTTCCCCGCAAAACAAAAGAGGGGGCAAAAAATTTCCCCGCAAAACAAAAGAGGGAGGCAAATCCTATTCGATACGCTTTGTGCGAAGGAATAGTTGTTCTCTAACTTGGTTCCTCGATTTTAGGAACAGTCCGGAAGGTTCCAGTCAATTTTGTCCGGCTTCGTTGTTTCCTTCACTTGGTTTTTTCTGGGTTTTTTCCGTATTTCCTTCTTTTCGTTTATTGTTTTTATTTTTTATTAACACAGGAAATTCAAAAATAGTCATGATTATATAAAAAATGTTCACAATTCCGAAAACAATGTTTGAGTTTTTCATGAAATGTTTGGAAATTTCAAAAAAAATGTTCATGTTTTCAACACCAACTCACAAATTAAAATAAAATTTACGTGTTTTAAAAAATAAAAAAAATAAAAAATCATGTTTCCAAAAATGTTTGCACATCTGTGTTTTAAACAAATATTCAAATTGGAAATTTTTAAAATACTGATCCACCTTTTTCGCAAAAAAATCAGTTTTTTTTTAAATTGTCTTCAAACAATGTTTGTAAATTTGAAAAAATACTTGTGTTTTTAAAGAAGTTTAGATTTTCAAAAAGTACTCCACTTTATAAAAAATGTTTGAGTTTTCAAAAGATATTCTAAATTTTGGAAAACTGTTTGCCTGTTTTAGAAATGTTCAAAACATTTACAAAAAACAAATCACACGTTTTAACTATATTTTTCATGTTTTAAAAAATGAAATAGAAAAGTTAAAAATCTGGGACCTACACCTCTTGCGTCAGCTCGCCACAGCACCCGGAGGGCTTACAGTGCAACGTAATAGGCTGGCCCAGTCGGGGTTCCCTTATGCAAAAGGGTTGCAATTTGATGCAGTAAACTTCGTATAAGAGCTCTTATCAATAAGAATGCATATACCTTTTTTTTAACACAGTACAGACGCAAACGCTTATACACAAGGGCGAAATTGGGGCTGGGGCAACTGGGGCTGTAGCCCCAGGCGTGGCCCAACTAGCACCTGTACGTCTAGAAGCAAAATTTTGAGAAATTGAGATAGATAGAAGATTAGCCCCAGGCTTCACGTACATGGGTTCAGCCCATTAGCCCAACTCAAGTCGATCCATAGATAGAAAATCAATCACGCAGTACGTCGAAGCTTCGATATAGTTCGTTGGCCAAGGAAAAAAACCTCTGCCGATTGAGAAACCCTCGCCGAGCCGCCGCCGCCCTGGTCAGTCGTCAACCACGTTTCCCCGCCGGCCGCTGCGCTGCCCGCCCGGTCCGGCGTCCTGACCACGTGCCTCTCCTTCTTCTAATCTTCTCGAAATGTTCCTAAATTACAGTGCACGCACACGCTGCCGTACAGCGGCACAGGTAATACGCCATTCCAGCAATTAATTTTTTTTCTAAATCTGTCTCATCTAATTAATTCAGTATCTTCAACAATACTCAACTCTGTATCATCTAATTATTTTTCCTATTTCCTTTTATATCATGCAAACTCGATGAATTGGTGGTGTTAAATCATATTACTTAGTCCGTTTTATTTGAATGTCGTCAGGAGATTATGGATGCGTTTGGTTGAAGGTGTCGTATGAATGGGTTGGGACCGTTCAATTTTTTTGGAATTGAACCATTCAATTCATGTGTTTGGCTGAATATAAGTGGTGAGCTAATTATTTAGGACGGGACCACCAGTCATGCTCACATAGTCATGCATGTAAAGGGTGGTCATTTGATTCGACCGATTTGGTTGGGTGGAACGGTTCAGCATCTTCATGGCATATTCTCTTTTTTTGGCTCGAACCATTCATGTGCTTTATAACCAAACATGTCTATTTTCTGAACGATCCCAACCCATTCATGACCGCCCTTGCAACCAAACGCACCCTATAAGTCCAAGATGAAGAGGACCCGTACAATTGAATCTTTTTTCCAATCAGTTGAGCGTGATGTATTTGCAAGCATTGATGATATTAATATTATACAGTGCTATAAAAAAATGAGGAAACGCAGGGGCTACTACCTTGTGGACTTTGTGTAAATGGTATAATATGTTCTTTTCTTTTTGCAAAATTTCATATGAACAATTGATTTAGTCTATGTCCAATGTCTTGATTTTAAATACTTGATTTTATGTTTGCAGATCCAGATCCTTCTACTATTGCTGGTGAAGAAACGATGGCCTTGAATTAAGAAAGTCTTCGGTAATTTGGTACCAAACCATGTTTGCAATGATGCACTTTGTTAAACTATTTGCTTTTACGGAATTTCTTCTTGTGATAGTAATGAATTTATATTTCGTTTTGAATGTGATTTTGTGCCATACTTATAACACATGTTGGTCTGCGTGGGTATTTGACGATATATTTAGTCAGTTAGTTTTAGCCTCAGGCTTTGAGAAATCTTGGCCCTGCCTCTGCTTATACATACGTGTATACACTCACTCTGTGAGCGCACACACGCACACCCTACCCCTATGAGCACCTTCGAGAGACTAAGCCGGCATATCATCTTGAGATTTACGAACTCACCATAGGTGCCTCGTCGTTGACGGGAACGTCTCCTCCCACTGAAAGCACATCGCCAGAAATTCTGAATAAATCCAGCAATAATGTGAGCACCAGGACTTGAACCTTGGTGGGCTGGGGATACCGCTGTCCCTCTAACCATCCAACGACATGTTGGTTTGCATATAACTCTCTTTTTGCAAGGTATACGGTTTCCCGAAATCACTAATTAAGGAGTACTTCTTCCAAAGGTCACTTCCATCATCATGTGCGCCAGTTGTCGTAACCTAAGTGTTTTCTCTTCTTTTCATAGGTTCGTCTATTCAAAACATTTTATCTTTTAAACCATGCTTCCAAATTCTGATCTACTTACACCGTTAGATTTCTTGCAAAGAGATCTTTGAAACAAGATCCCATTTTAATATTTTTTGATGAATTTTTGTGTGAAAAAACCAGGAAAACCTGGACGAAGAAACCCAAGCTGGAAGCACGAGGTTTTTTCCCACTTTTTTCACTTTTCAAGAGGCATAGTTGTGCCTCTCACGGAAGAAAATCTGTCCCTCCACGAGAAGCAAATCTATGCCTCTCTCGGAAGACAAAAATAAGTTTTTTTTCCTTTCCGAGAAGCACAGTTGTACCTCTCGCAAAAGTAAACATGTGCCCCCACGAGGAGCAATTCTGTGACTCTCACAGAAGCAAATTTTTTTTTCCTTTTCTGAGTGCCTCTCCCGAGAGCAAATCTATGCCTCCACGAGAAGCAAATTTGTGCCTCTCACAGAAGCAAAAGAATGAAAACATGTTTTTCCCCCTTTTCGAGAGGCAAACTGTGCTTCTCGTGGAGCAAACTTGTGCCTCCACGAGAAGCAAATCCGTGCTTCTCGCAGAAGCAAAAAAAAATTGAAAAATAATTTTTGTTTTTTTCTTTCAAAACCTTGAAAAATATATACCAATATAAAAAGACCTAAAAGGGCAGATCCAACTGATCTCGGCCATCGAACTAAGTCAATCTAACGACCTAGACTGCTCCAATGGCGAGCGTTAAACGTGTTTAACGTACAATTAATATCATACCAAATATTGCACTAATCACATGATTAACACACAAATAATAGCATGTATAATATCCACGTGCAATTAATATATTGCCTAAATATTAACGTGTGTTGCACGTGCGCATTTACTAGTTAGGGCAAAAACCAAAAATACCCCCAAAAAGTGTAAAACCCAAAAAACACGTACACAAAAAAATACTGAGGGAGCATCCAACACGCGACACGTGGCTGCGGCTGAGAGCATGTGGCGGCGGCTGACAGCACGCCGTGTGACGCGCCCTTAATTAGCCCACCAAAGGCTCCCGCAAGGGGTATTGGTTAGTTAGTTCGTCCCTAAGTTTGGTCACGTCGAGCACCCCCTAAATGGGCTGGCACATCGCAGGAGGAGCGATGTGTCTTCTAGAGGCCGTCTTTTTTTTCATTTTGTATTACTTTTACTTATATTTATGATGTGGGAAAAAATTAAATAATTCATGAAAAAATTTCATCGTTGAAAATATGCTACTCCCTCCATCCATATATATATAGGACTTAACGCGTTTTCGAGATTGTCTTTAACTATTGATAAGATTAATACTACATGAGATATATGATGTAAAACAATTATATCATTGGAAGCTCGTTTCACGTACGAATTTGACGATATGCTTTGTGTAACTTGCATGTCATATATTATTGATCTAAGATGGGGTCAAATTTAGTCTCGAAAAATGCATTAGGCCCATTATAGATGGATAGAGGGAGTAACATGTTCGAAAAGTTCATGCCATTTATAAAAAATTCCTGTCATTACAAAAGAAAATGTATGTGACATTTAAAGAAAATCTTTAGGGGAAACTTTTAAATTCAATCTAGATTTTGGGTTTCTATGTTACGGCTTGTGGTTGGGTGGACAAATAGTTCAATTTTATAGTTAGATGTCAGATTTATTCCAATGAAGTAAACAATTGATGGTAACTTTTTTATGAATTTCAAGAAGTTTGACAGCAAGTTCTACTGTTGACCTTTGGGTGGAGGGTGTTTGGGCTTCCAAATTGAATTGAAATTAAAAAATTCTCCTAATTCAGGAAATGCATGTGATGTTCTAACAAATTAAACAGAAAAATTTGTCACAATGGCATGTTTTGTGGGCTAGGCTCAAATCGTAGCCAATGGAAGAACATGTTGAAATGTTTGATGGCTGTCAAAGGAGATTTCAAATTTGAAGTGTTTCATTTTTTAATTCAAAAAATAGCAGACATAAAAAAGTGAAACTTTAGTGTCAGTATATGTCATCCTCTAAGAACAAAGTTTACAAGGTCAACGCTCTATTACAGTACGAATAGAAAATATCAAATTTATGTGTCTAATAGGAGATCTGCCTCTCACATGAGGACTTTGTACCTGCCCAAACCCTCCCATTAGAAACACGTCCATACATCGTAAGTATGGAAATTTCATTTTTGGGGACAAACCCAAGCAATTATCCATGATCAACTAAAATATTAGAGTGTGTCCCTCAAAATTTGTATTCATGTTATTTTTTTCATATGCTCATTGCCTTGATGGGATTGATGAAGTACTCACCACATTAAAAACTTGAATGTATGTGAAGTCCCAATAATTATGTAAATGTCCAACTCGAGAAGTATATTGAAAATTTATTGTAGTTTGTAGAGTACATTCTCAGACTAAATTACCTGGTCCACCATAGTACATATGCATACCATGATTATCAACTACATAGCCATCAATACTATATTTTGTTTTATCACTAGTTCCAAGAAGGTCTTTGTGTCTATTTGGAGTGACAAGCTTGTTGTGGATGTCAACAATCTGGATGTTTCTCATAAAAGCTGCTTTTCCATACCCTTCAGCGACAAAATGCCCACTACCCATTTGTGGGGAGTCTGATGAAGCTGTTGGGCCCTGAACAAAACCACCCCAGTATGAGAAAATTCATTTATATTTAATGTGAGAGAAGAGTGAACTTGGCCAATATCCAATCGGTGTCTTTTCTTCACCATACACCAGCCACCAATTCGCCGTTTTGGGGTCCTAAGGAAAATCAAAATGCATGGAAGATTACTGAACACATACAAGGACATAAAATCCTCAATGCTATTATGCTAAATATCTAGTGTGCTTGCAGTTGTTTCTGTTCCTCTGAAGATATATAGGATGCATTCTTCTCATAACATTTTCCCATACCAAGTGATGTACATCAAGACAATGCGTATGTGAATCTCCTTGAATATCAAATGGTCTCCATCATTGGAAGTGCTTATTGAATGTGTTATTTTAATGGTAAGGTGACTGGTAATTTTATTTTAGGCCATGTTCTTGATAATTTGTCAAATGATAGTATGTGCGTATTGGAACACTACAAATAAAAGAAATGTTGGCATTCCAAAATTACACAATTGATATCATATTGAGCTACCTACATTTGTTGTGTGATCAACTAATTCATGTAAGTACAAATTTCCACATGCACCCCCTGTAAATTAAATGTAGAAAACCATAAATTGCATTGAGAAAGAGAGTACCTTGAAAATGTAAATGTCTATCACATATTGTGGTCCATTGTAGACTGAAACCGGAAGTACTCTTCCTCCAAGACCAACACGGTGACTAACTTGCACAAAACCAGGACATACGTGATCGTAGCAGGGCTTGTGTAGTTTGCCATCGCGCTATTATCCAAGTTCATCCAAAGATAGAAAGAAAGTATATCAATTTATATTAATTTGTACTTGATAATATAATGTGTATGATAGTAAATATTATTAATTACCCAAACAACAAGAAACCACGCAAAGCTATCACCAGTGATGCTTGGAGCTACCGAATAACAAGCACCTACACCTTCTTCGTGACCCTTTGGTCCATTATCAATTAGTATCGTTGATTGACTAATATCCTTGCTATCTTTCTTCACCTTTGGCTCATACACATTTATTGTAGCTCATACCCCACACAAATCATCTGAATATCTAATTCCTGCCATCCACAAAAAAAATGTTCGTCAATGTGATAACTATATTAACCACATCAGTATAAGTCCAATACCATATAACAACAATGACAATAACTTAATGGTCTCAACTTGGAGTTAGAGAGACGAATGCATGTCGAACGCTTCAAGAAAGTCTTGGACTAACATGGTGAAAATATGGAATTACTACACATACAATTGAAAGAACATTGACACGAATTAGAGAAACTCAAGTCGATTCATCATATATGCGGTCCCCAAAATGGTTTAGAACGCCATCCATCGTTTTTCGAAGGTTGCGAAAGCTATGTGCAAACACATAGTCACCACAAATGTGTCTCCATAATTGTTTTTATTCTTTATTGTTTTTTCGGCAAATTCAACATGAACTTAATTGCTAATTTGCAAAATAGATTTCATTCATATATAACATGGTGGAAAATGAGTCACATCATGACTTTGTACATGTAGGATATTTGTAACTAATTAAGGGGCACTTTTCCTATTAGGGCACACTGATGTGCCATTGGCATGGGAGCAGAAGAGAGAGGAAGAAGTAGCTGAAATCCCCCTCGCAACGGCTGGGTTTGGAGTGACGCATATGGTGACTTTCCTAGATTGTTATTTTGTACGTTGTTCCACATAATAATTGTTATTATTGTGATCGGCCACATATGGCGAGTATTCTAGACATGCTCTTACTATTTATTTGAAAAAGCTATCTGATGAATTCTATATTTACTCCTCGAATTTCTACTTTTTAGGACCTTTATGTTTGTGTATGTGCATGCACAACGACGGGGCCACGATTAAAGCAAACTCTGGGACAGGTTCTTTGGCAACATGCATAGTTTGGCCCTTATAACTTCCTACAAATACCATAAAAATTCCACTTGCACACGGCATATAAAAATAAAATTACCTAATGTGGAAATTGCCACCATAGCATTAACTTTAGCAGGTCGGTGATACGTCTCCAACGTATCTATAATTTTTTATTGTTCCATGCTATTATATATTCTGTTTTGGATGTTTAATGGGCTTATTTATACGCTTTTATATTATTTTTGGGACTAACCTATTAACCGGAGGCCCAACACAAATTGCCGTTTTTTTCCTATTTCAGTGTTTCGCAGAAAAAGAATATCAAACAGAGTCCAAATGGAATGAAACCTTCGAGAGTGTGATTTTTGGAACAAACGTGATCCAAAGGACTTGGAGTGGACGTCAAGCAACCAATGAGGAGGCCACGAGGTAGGGGGCGCGCCTACCCACCTGGGCGCGCCCTCCACCCTCGTGGGCCCCTCGTGGCTCCGCCGACCTACTTCTTCCTCCTATATATACCTACGTACCCTGAAAACATCGAGGAGCACCACGAAACCCTATTTCCACTGCCGCAACCTTCTGTACCCAAGAGATCCCATCTTGGGGCCTTTTCCGAAGCTTCGCCGGAGGGGGCATTGATCACGGAGGGCCTCTACATCAACTCCATGGCCCGTCCGATGATGTGTGAGTAGTTTACTTCAGACCTTCGGGTCCATAGTTATTAGCTAGATGGCTTCTTCTCTCTCTTTGGATCTCAATACAAAGTTCTCCTCGATTCTCTTGGAGATCTATTCGATGTAATCTTCTTTCCCGGTGTGTTTGTCGAGATCCGATGAATTGTGGGTTTATGATCAAGATTATCTATGAACAATATTTGAATCTTCTCTGAATTATTTTATGTATGATTGGTTATCTTTGCAAGTCTCTTCGAATTATCAGTTTGGTTTGGCCTACTAGATTGATATTTCTTGTAATGGGAGAAGTGCTTAGTTTTGGGTTCAATCTTGCAGTGCTCGATCCCAGTGACAGTAGGGGAAACGACACGTATTGTATTGTTGCCATCGAGGATAAAAAGATGGGGTTTATATCATATTGCATGAGTTTATCCCTCTACATCATGTCATCTTGCTTAAAGTGTTACTCGGTTCTTATGAACTTAATACTCTAGATGCATGCTGGATAGCGGTCGATGTGTGGAGTAATAGTAGTAGATGCAGGCAGGAGTCGGTCTACTTGTCACGGACGTGATGCCTATATACATGATCATACCTAGATATTCTCATAACTATGCTCAATTCTATCAATTGCTCGACAGTAATTTGTTCACCCACCGTAATACTTATGCTATCTTGAGAGAAGCCACTAGTGAAACCTATGGCCCCCGGATCTATTTTTCCATCATACAAGTTTCCAATCTATTTTATTTTGCAATCTTTACATATTTATCTTATTATTATTATCGCTATCAGATCTCACTCTTGCAAGTGGCCGTGAAGGGATTGACAACCCATTTTATCGCGTTAGTTGCGAGGTTCTTATTTGTTTGTGTAGGTACGAGGTGACTCGCGCGTGGTCTCCTACTGGATTGATACCTTGGTTCTCAAAAACTAAGGGAAATACTTACGATGCTTTGCTGCATCACCCTTTCCTCTTTAAGGGAAAACCAAACGCATGCTCAAGAGGTAGCAGTTGGCTAGTACAGGATGTGACACTGGAGCAGCTTTGCAGTGAAGGGGAATGACTGGTTGGCTCGCCGCAAGGGTAGTGGGTAGCTGAGAAAGCATTGGGGGTGGTGGGCCACATGGTCACCGAGTTGGGAGCTAGTTTGGGACACAATTGTCGATTGGAAGGGATTTAGGTAGCTAGCTTTGATTCTTCGTATGCCTGGGCTATGATAGGCTATTGGGCTGAACCATGGGCCCAATAAACAATGCATACATGTAATAGTAAAAATATCCAACTCCTCGGGCCTGGACCTGGGTGCATGGGGTGTGGATCCATCATTGTGTATGTATTAATACAAACACGTGCTCATGTGTGTGTGTGTATTCTAAATTTCTGTGCTATGAAATTGACTATTCCACACTCTGAAACAAATAATTCACCTTACAACCTTCATTTTGTGATTAAACATTATCATTCAAATTAAAAATACTTTGTATTGGAATTATCTTTGAGAATTTTATTTGGTTATTTTCCACAACTGTATTCAACTATATTGTACATTTTCTAGGCAAACAACAATTTCTTGTTAGTAGTACCATTACTATGATAACTAGATCATTATGACAAGCAAAAAACAAAAATGAAAACTCACCTCTAGTTGTTCATCCTTGTTAATCACTTGCTCGATAATATATGATGCTATATGTCCCATTCTATTATTACATAGAATTGGAACCATCCCTTTCGGGCATTCAACAATAGACAGATGTGCTTGTAAAACACCATTTGGGGAGGGAGATTTTATACTTTCTTAAACCGGTACCGAACTTGGTTCCATCTGTTTCATAATAAAACTTTATTACTGGCACACAATCACATATACAAAAAATTATGTAGCTTAATCCATTTCTAATGGAGCACGCATATCATAAGTTTTATTTATTTCACTCTGACGTCCATTGTTTGAAGAAATATACTTAAATAATAGATAAAAATTATGATTTGAATCTAAAGGGAGTAAAACAAACTATGCTATGAAATTCATGTATATGTGGCAACATTCATTGTGTCTTCAGTCATGAATCGACGTCCATTTTAGCCACATAATGTTTGAAACTCATGTCTTGATGAATGTAATTTACCTGAATTTTGTGATATTTCAATAATGGGTGATCCAAAGTCGGTTGGACACTCACATCGATGCAATCATATATATCTCCACCTTCCATCTAGTTTTATGTCCATCTCCTTGTTAGCCACTGAAAACCGATGCTATATATAATATGGTGTGGAATAGTTCTTACCATGATGGTTTTATTAACTTTTCGATGGGCAAGGATCTCTTTGTTGGTTCCCTTTGCATTGTAGCTATATTTATTCCTCTGGTTATTAGAACAAGATATGAGAGTAGAAGGAGCGCTCTAATAGCTTGCCTTTCTTCCATTTTGGAAACCTTGAATGGTCAATTTTCATACTGCATATCAACTATATTTATAGGCATTCTGGCATATCAATAGTTTAATGGTTGTCATTCATTGAATTAATGCCCCAAAGATCAGATTTTTTATATGTATGTACAACCATATATTAATGTCAAAGTGTAAAGTTATGTATCTCAGTATATCATTCACATTTATTTCATAAATCTTAGATTGTTAATGCCATACAGACAATATGAAGTATTTAATGCAGAGAAATATCCATAACTATCCATTGTATTTAATTCGGATATGAAAATGTGATCCTTCTAGCTCTCTCAGGCCCTCAACACTTCTTTTTATGCAATCAAGCATGACGTAGGGATGGCAAACTAGCGAGTTTGGAGGATATATGGCCATATATCCATGAGCCTATTGATTACCCACCCGTGAAAGTATCCATGGGCCACAGATGACGTCCGCACCTGCACCACTAGATATCCAGATGTACATGGATAATCATATCCATGTAAAACCAATAACAACTGTACATGTAACAAACAATGATGGTAATAAAAAGGTCACGTAGCATCATAGACTATAGAAATTAACACCTTTGCACAGCAACACAACTACTAATGTCAGACCAAAATACGATTAATATACATAATGGTCGACACGGAGTTATCACATGTTATATGACCCATGTCAATTTGTGTCTCACTATTCAGATTGTCATCCATCGGGTATCCGTGGATGAAGATATGAATCCATGACCAACCCATATTTCAATATTTTGATTTTTTATTTTATTTTTACTCTTCTGCTTGGGTTTATGTTTTTTTTATTTTTCACTTTTATTAGAGAGGCTTATCTTTGGCAAAGATGGTTTGGCAGAAAGCACAGTTATGTATGTTGGGAATAATGATGTGGGTCCTAAATCAAATAATTACCTGTAGGCCATACTTATTGGGCTAGGTGTTTTTGATAATTTTTCCTCCTGTTGCAACTACGAGCATGTTTGCTATAATACCAAAACGAGGGAGTATAACATAAGATTCGATGTCCACTCGTTTCATCACTAATTAATGCACGGATTATATAAATTTATTCTAGACCTTAGGTGCGTGTATTTTGATGGGCCGGACATTCAGTGACATGGACATGCGCGTATTTTGGTGGATGGGGCAATTAAGGCTTTCTTCATAGTGAAGCACACAACTATGCTTGCACATACAATTTTCACTAAATTTGAATACATATCAAATTTCACTCCCGTTGCAACGCACGGGCATATGTGCTAGTCTTTTTAAAAGATCCAATTATGATGAACCAATTTCTAGTGAGTTGAGTGCACTAGCTTATCTTTATGAATTTTTTCTTGAAGTTCGTGAATCTAAAAACTATAATGAAGTGTTCGAAGAACAAATGTATAAAGTGATTCATGATAGCCCCTTGAATGAAAAGCATGATTGCAATAATGTTATTATAAATTCTATTAATGTAAATTGTGTTAATAATATGCAAACTACAAGCTTGGGGATGATAATTTTGTCATGTCCACTACTTATTGCAATGATCGTGATCGGGGTGATAATGCTTCTTATGATCTTGATAATTTATTTAATCCTCATGATGAATATGATATTGATCATAATTTTTGCAATAATATTGAAAGTGGGTTTAGAAGAGTGTCAACTTTAGGAAGGGAGATTCCCACATACTCGGAGAGTATTCAATCTAATGAAAAGTTTGACAAAAGTGTGTTTGGAGAGGTCATGACTTTAGTTGATGTTAATCCCACTATCTTGGAAGAGTATGAGACTTTTATGCATGTAGATCATGAAGTGACAATTTTATATGATAGCTATATTGTTGAATTTGATTATGGTCCCACATTTAATATTATGAGAGAGGAAAATACGGCTGTAGAAATTTTCGTGTTACTAAATTACATCTCTTCATGTTGAGATCATTGTTGTTTCTTTCTCCTTCCTTGCATATGCTAGGTTCTTTTTGTGTTGATAATTTGTTCACTTATAAAATGCCTATGCATAGGAAATATATTAGACTTAAATGTGCTAGGCACATGATTTATGATGCTCTCTTTATGTTTCAATTATTATCTTTCTTGTGAGCATCATTAACATTTCAAGCCTATCTTAATGGCTATAATGAAAGATCTTGTTGGGACACAACTGACTAGTTATTTTTTCTGTTGTTTTGTGTTCACTAAGTTGTGTTACTGTTATGATTGTGTTTTTATGTTTTAGTTAGTGTTTGTACCAAATAAATCCTTTAGGGTTATGTTGGATGATAGTTGACTTGATTCTGTGAGGAAACATTATGCCAAGTTCTGACATTTTGTAACTCCATGATAACCCAGAAGTATAGGGGATCGCAACAGTTTTCGAGGGTAGAGTATTCAACCCAAATTTATTGGTTCGACACAAGGGGAGCCAAAGAATATTCACAAGTATTAGCAGTTGAGTTATCAATTCAACCACACCTGAAAAACTTAATATCTGCAGGAAATTATTTAGTAGCAAAGTAGTATGATAGTGATAGTAACAGTGGCAATAGTAACAGTAACCGTTTGGTAGTAATTGTAACAGCAACATCGAAAGTAACTTACCAAGATCAATATGTGAAAAACTCGTAGGCATTGTATCAGTGATGGATAATTACTTCAGATGGCATTCATCATGCAACAGCTATAACCTATGGCGACACAACACTAGCTCCAATTCATCAATGTAACTAGTGGGTGCACCCGCGCATTCGTGCGGCTAGAAGTGGATATATCTTTCTAAATTTATAGTTTTTAACATTTAATGTTGGAACTTTGTATTGTTGTGTATTAAGAACTTCCTTATTCATTTGTGTAGCATCTTCCAGTCATATTTATTTATTAGAACTTTCAGTGTAATTAATTCGATTTGAATATTTAATGTCAGTAACTTCATATTATTTTGTATTAAGAAACTTTGTATACATTTTTGTAGCTTTATATGATCATATTTATTTTTGATTTTCTACATCTATTATTCATTTTACCAAATCTTATACCAGATAGACCCACGGCTCTAACTTTCAAGAGAAACATTAAAAAATTCTCAATTATTTGTCACTCATTCCTCACAAGTGTGAACCGGATTAAATAACATGATGTTTCTGAAGCTTTGTGTAGCCCACATTTTTCTTATGGGTATGTCCAGCCCACGTACGACTTTGTTGGAAAGTCAAAAAAATATGTTTGACTGTATTTACATAGTAATACACCAACAATTATGGCATCAAATTAGTAGCATTAGATTCATGATAAAATATATTTTTATTATATACCTATTTGGTTTCACAAGCATTGATATATTTTTGCACAAAGTCGGTTAAATTTTGAGATAGTTTGACCCTCCAATAAAGTTGAATGTACACTCTTTTAAGGACGAAGGGCGTACTTGTTGGGGATATTACTATCAGTCATGACCCGCCCAGGAGGGGCCGGGTCAGCCCCAATGGCGGGTTACGCAAGAAGCCCAGTAAACATTCAAGACGATAGTTTATTAAACCTTATAGAAGGCCCAAGGGCCTGGAGGCGGCTTAAGGCCTGATATTGTAAACCGTCGTATGTAAGGAAAGACTTGTAAAGAAAGGCATGTAAAGGAAGCCACCAAGCCGGACACGATTATGAGCCGGCCGGGACTCTGTAGGCCACCAGGCGTCAACCCATGTATATAAGGGGACGACCCGATGGCGGCTTAAGGCAAGAAACAACAAATCGATAACCAAGCTGGCGAGTTGAGCCTCTTGGTGATCGAAACCCCAGCAATACCAACCCCAACTAGACGTAGGCTTTTACTTTCATCGTAAGGGGCCGAACTAGTATAAAACCCTCTCGTGTCCTTTGTCCCGATTAACCCCTTTAAGCTTCCTAGTGCGATCTGCCGTGACAATTCCACGACAGTAGGCGCCCACCGTGGGGCCAGCGCACGGTGGATTTGAGTTATTGAAGGGCAACTTTGAAGGGCTCAAGGGGTACGCTGTGGGCCGGATGACCAAGAGTCATCGCGGCAAGCTCTACATCGACGAGGAAGGCTGGGGCCCCGAGACTGGCTCAATTGAGTACGGATATCAGGTCCCCTTCGGCGGAATTCACGTCTTCATCGGCCAGATCGGCGAGTCAGGTCCTGAGCCGGATGTCCACACCGGCCTCATCGAAACGGCTCAGCGCGCGAGGACCGCCTGTGTTCAATCTGTCGTGAAGCATGCCTTCGTAGGTTGCGTCCACGGCGGTGAATACTCTGAAGGATCGGTGGAGGGCGGTGAGACGGCCGTCTATTCTAACACTGCATCATCAACGGGCGAGACGGACTCTTTGTACCAGCTGCAGGATGGCATGCTTGGGGGTTGTTCCGATGGCAGTAGTATTCTGGACCCGCTTGAGCCGCCGAATTGGGCCGAAGTCTTCATGGCAGGGACACAGCCCGGGCAGAACTCTACACCAGCGGCGGCAACAGCTACCGGGGCGGCTGCAGCAGGGTCAGGAGACCCCGCGCGCCCCCCGGCTCAGATCTTGATGGACCTCATGGATAAACTGACGACTCTGTTGACTGCCGTGGTAGAGCGGGCGGATAAAGTCCAGCATGATGCAGAGGTGGCACGCGTACGTGAAGAGATGATGCAAGCTAAGGAAAATCTAGCCACAGAGGAAGTCAGGATAGCAGCAGAGCAGGCGGCTTTGGACGTTCATGCTCAACAGCTTCAAGCGGAGACCTTCCGGCTCTCGGTGGATCTGAACGCGTCGAACGAGGTCATGAGGAGGAGGCATCAGAAAACCCAATCACGTCTGCCTCTGACGCTCGATCCTAGGAAGCTTTTTCACACACCCGGAGCCGGGGGAAGTAACCCGCCGGAGGCACCCCGGATTACAACACCCGGCGCACCGGTCCAGCCGTGTGCCATGGATCCACCTCGTATAATTACCGCTCCGCCTCATTACGTCCCAACGCCGCCGGGTCACTTCTCCAACCCTTTGGAAAACCTCATCGTAACATCGGCTCATCTGGCGGCTCTTCTGATGGAAGGTGACTCACCCGCGACAGTTGAAACACGGAGGGTAAGAGAACTTCTTCAAACAGCTCTGGCGCAGCAGGATGGATACTCCTACAGTCGAGACAGGATCCATTCAACTCCTCGCCCAAGCCAGAGCCCGAGTTACAGTAGGCATATGGAATCCACAGATATGTCAAGCAATGCTCAACGCCACAACTGGCCATACAGGCATGAGCCGGTGCGGGCTGGAGCCCTTAACTTGGCGGATCAGGAGAGGATTCAACAAGAGGCGGAACGAGCAGTTCAAATGGTAGCAGATCAGGCGGCTCATCAAACTTTTCCGGCTTATCCAGCAACCTCGGTCGAGGCAGGAGTGGCCACAAGAACCGCAGGCGTTCCTTGCTTGGTGCCGGCCATACGTAATGAGCGTTTGCCAAAGGATTTTAAGGGGCCTCGTAAGGTGCCTAATTACACAGCTGACTTACAGCCCGGGGCCTGGATTGAGAGTTATGAGATGGCTATGGAGTTATTGGAGGTCAGCGATGCAGCAATGGCCAAGTATTTCACTATGATGTTAGATGGAACAGCTCGTACTTGGTTGAAGGGATTGCCACCCAATTCTATCGGCTCATGGGCGAAGTTGAAGGCCCGGTTCATCCAGAACTTTAAAGACACGTGTAAGCAGCCTATGTCAATTGTGGACCTGACCAATTGCAAGCAAGAGGATGGTGAATCCACAACCCATTGGGTGCGCGGGTCAAGGAGATAATACATTCATCTGATAAGATGGATGCCGGTTCAGCAGTCTTAATGTTGGAGAAAAATTGTCGTTTCGAACCTCTGAAGCAGAAGCTGGGGCGGCTCAAGCATGACTGTAATGACATGGGAACGTTGATGGCGGCTCTCATCAAGTATGCTGATTCTGATACTACCAAGGACCCAGTGTCTGACGAAGAAAAGGCAATGAAGGGAAAGAAGAATGGCAATGGCAAGGGTCACCAGCATAACCCGGCGAATCAAGGAGGTAATAAACGTAAGGCTGGTGAGTTTGTTGCTAACACCAATGCACAGGGTGGAAATCAATGGCACAAGGGCAGACAACCCGCTCGGTCGGGCGGGTCAGGTCCCACCCTTGAGCAATTATTGAATGAGCCTTGTCCAAAGCACGACACCCAGGAGAAGCCAGCCACCCACCTACGGAAAGATTGTACGATCATGAAGGCATTTAAAAATTCAAACGCATTTGATGGAGGTCACGGCCCAGGTGGTGGCTCAGGAGGAGGCGGTTTCCAAGGATCGGGCGCCGGCTTAGGTGGAGGAGGATTCCACGGTCAGGGCCATCTTGGTAACCAAGGAGGGTATAATCCGCAACCCAGCCAAGGTAATCAGCAGCAGTAGTCCGGATACCAGAGCATCCCGAAGCAGCTGAATAGTGGGCAATACCATGTATTCACCACTAGCTTATGTAAGAGAGACCAGAAGCTTCACAAGAGGGCCGTCAATGCCATTGAGCCATCGGTTCCACGTTACTTATGTTGGTCAGAGCAGCCTATTGTGTGGAGCAGAGAGGATCATCCACCCCGGGTCGATAATCCGGGTCACTTGGCTTTGGTGGTGGCGCCTCAGGTTGGTGGATACAAATTCACTAAGGTACTCATGGATGGAGGCAGTAGCATCAACATCCTCTACTATGAGACGTTCCGTCGGATGGGATTGACTGATAAGAGTCTTAAACAATCCAACACTATTTTTCATGGTGTGGTTCCTGGAAGTCGGCATACCCAGTGGGCAAGATTGAACTAGAAGTAGCCTTTGGGGATGAGTATCACTCCAGAGCAGAAAAATTAACCTTTGAGGTGGTTAAGATCAAAAGCCTGTATCATGCTCTGTTTGGACGGCCGGCTTATGCCAAATTCATGGCTCGGTCGTGTTATGTGTATTTGCAGCTTAAGATGCCGGGTTATAAGGGCACCATTACAGTACACAGGAGCCGGAAAATAGCTTTGGAGTGTGAAGAAGGTGATGTTGCCTATGCTGAATCTGTCTGTGCAACAGAGGAGTTAAAATTTTACAAAGATCATGTTGACCCAGCAGACATGACGTCACTAAAGAAACCAACAACAGAGCATGAGCCGGTGTTGAAGTTCGAACCAGCTGATGATACCAAGATGGTTGACTTTGTGCCTGGCGACTCATCCAAGCAGTTCATCATCAGTGCTAACTTGGATCCAAAATAGGAAAGCGCACTCATCGAGTTCATCCGTGAGAACCGGGACATCTTCGCATGGAAACCTTCAGACATGCCGGGTGTCTCGAGGGAACTCGCTAAGCACACTCTCAACATTGATCCAAAGTTTAAACCTGTCAGACAATTTCTCCGACGGTTCAATGAAGAAAGGTGCAAGGCCATTGGAGAAGAGGTGGCCCGGCTTTTGGCAGCTGAGTTCATTGTAGAAGTCTTTCACCCAGAGTGGTTAGCCAACCCGGTGCTTGTACTAAAAAAGAATGGCACCTGGCGTATGTGTGTGGATTACACCGATCTGAACAAGGCTTGTCCAGCTGATCCTTTTTCCCTCCCCCGTATTGATCAGATCATTGATGCTACGGCGGGTTGCGCATGTTTGAGTTTTTTGGATGCTTATTCTGGTTATCATCATATCAAGATGGCAGTCAAAGATCGGGAGAAGACGGCTTTTATCACTCCTTTTGGAGCTTTCTGGTATGTGTCTATGCCTTTTGGGCTGAAGAGTGCCCAGGCGACTTACCAATGGTGTGTGTAGAATTGTCTTCACGATCAAATTGGACGTAATGTTCATGCTTATGTGGATGATATAGTGGTAAAATCCAGGAAGGAGGAAACCTTGGTCGCAGATCTGAAAGAGACTTTCGATAATCTCCGGGTCTACAAAATGATGCTTAACCCGGCCAAGTGTGTTTTTGGAGTCCCAGCCGGCAAGCTCTTGGGTTTTTTGGTGTCTAACCGAGGTATTGAGGCTAACCCGGAGAAAATCAAGGCAATTATATCCCTGGCCAAACCAACATGCATCAATGACGTTCAACGACTGGCGGGTCATGTCACTACTTTGAGCCAGTTCATAAGCCGGTTAGGGGAGAAGGCAGTGCCTCTGTATCAGATGATGAAGAAAACAAAGAATTTTGTTTGGAGCGATGCTACAAACTCTGCTTTTGAAGATCTGAAGACACAGCTTGCTGAGCCGCCGGTCCTGGCTGCTCCAGTTGAGAAAGAGCCGCTGCTATTATACGTGGCCGCCAACTCACGAGCTGTTAGTGTGGCTATTGTGGTGGAGCGCAAGGAGGCTGGCAAGGAGCATCCGGTTCAACGGACGGTTTACTACGTCAGTGAGGTGCTAATTGAATCCAAGCAACGATATCCACATTGGCAGAAGCTCGTATATGAGGTGTTCATGGCAAGCCGAAAGCTTAAGCATTATTTTTACGGACATGCAATCACCGTGGTTAGCTATGCTCCTTTGGGAGACATCATTCAAAACAGGGAAGCCACTGGACGAGTCGCCAAGTGGGCGATTGAGCTTGGGTCTCATGGGTTGAAGTATGTGCCACGTACCGCGATCAAATCTCAAGCACTAGTTGACTTCATTAATGACTGGACAGAGATGCAGATGCCAGAAGAAAAACCAGACAACACATATTGGACTATTCATTTTGATGGGTCCAGACAGTTGGAAGGCTCGGGGGCTGGAGTTGTTTTAACCTCTCCTCGAGGTGACAAATTTTGTTATGTGTTACGGTTGATGTTTCCTTGCACTAACAACGCAGCAGAGTATGAAGCTTTGCTCCATGGTCTTCGAGTGGCAAAAGAGATGAGTTTGAGCTGGGTCAGATGTCTTGGCGACTTAGATCTAGTGGCTCAACAGGTATCAGGCAAATGGGATTCCAAGGACCCTCTCATGGCGGCTTATCGCCGGGAGGTTGATGCTGTTGCAGGGCATTTTAAAGGTTATCAGGTGGAGCACATTGACCGTCGAAAGAACGAAGCAGCTGATGCTTTAAGACGGTTGGGGTCTCAGCATAAGCCGGTACCACCTAACACCTTTTTGGATGTTTTGCATAACCCGTCTGTCAAGTTGCCCACAGATGAAGATTTAGCTGTTCCTGACCCGGAGGCACAGTTGGTGGCGGCTCTTCATGTCATCCCAGATTGGACAGTGCCGTTCTTGGCTTACATGACCCGGGGAGAGTTGCTAGCGGATGAGACCCTGGCTCGACAGATAACCCGGTGGTCTAAGTCAATGACGATTTCGGATGGAGAATTATACCATCGCAGCATCTCCGGAGCGTTTCAGCGGTGTGTTTCCCACGAAGTAGGTCAAGAAATACTTCGTGAGATCCATGAAGGCGATTGTGGTCATCACGTCGGGTCAAAATCTCTGGTGTCCAAGGCTTTTCGTCACGGTTTTTACTGTTTGACGGCTCACGCTGATGTAGAGGATCTGGTCAGCAGATGTGATGGATGTCAAAAGTTTGCACGACGAGCGCATGTGCCGGCTCAAGAGCTCCGGATGATTCCAATCACTTGGCCATTTGCGGTCTGGGGGCTTGACATGGTGGGACCTTTCAAAAGGTCTAAGGATAAAAAGACACATCTCTTAGTGGCAGTTGATAAATTCACTAAGTGGGTTGAGGCGGAGCCAGTGAGTAAGTGTGACGCGGCCACGACGGTTCAGTTCATGAAAAAGGTGATCTTCCGTTTTGGTTTTCCACACAGCATTATCACTGACAATGGCACTAATATGTCCCAAGGGGCTATGGAGGAGTTTTGTCAACGTGAGCACATCCGGCTTGATGTTTCTTCTGTAGCTCATCCTCAATCCAATGGTCAAGCTGAGAGAGCAAATCAGGAAATTTTAAAAGGTCTGAAACCCCGGCTTATGGTTCCCTTACAGCGAACGCCGGGTTGTTGGGTGGAGGAATTACCCTCGGTGTTGTGGAGTATCAACACCACACCTAACAGGTCTACAGGTTACACACCTTTCTTCATGGTGTATGGAGCAGAAGCAGTGTTGCCTAGTGACATCCGTCATGACTCGCCCCGTGTGGTGGCTTATGTTGAAGCTAATAATGAACAAGCCAGACAGGATGCACTTGACTTGTTGGATGTAGAAAGAGACTTAGCAGCGGCTCGGTCAGCAATTTATCAACAGGACCTGCGCCATTATCATAGCCGCTGGGTCAAATCCAGGACTTTTCAGGAAGGCGACCTGGTGCTCTGGCTCATCCAGGATCTGTCAGATGTGCGCAAGCTATCCCTACCTTGGGAAGGACCCTTTGTGGTCAGCAAGAACTTAAACAACGGGTCGTATTACCTCATTGACGTTCGAGAACACAAAGATTCACGTAAGTCGGAGGAGGAGACCCGCCGGCCGTGGAACATTGCTCAACTTCGGCCATACTACACCTGAGCTACCGGCTCTCATCATGTACATACTTTAACATTGTATATACCATGATAAGTAATAAAGTAAGACCATCGGTCTCTTTTCTTTTCAAGGATTATGCATCTTTGTTATTTCTTATTTTCAAATGACTATTAAGGAGCTGATCATATTTAAATCAAGTCTCACCTTTTTTGGTCTGGCTTATGATCGTATTCGAATCTAGCTGCAATTATCATGGTCACTTGGGGGCTTCCTATTCAAACATATGTCATATTTGAACCAAATAGAACATAGCTGTCGTAACCCTCTTGATCGGCTCAAGGCCAAACTCACTAGGGGGCTTTTTGATCGTATATGAATCATCGCTTAACCCCTTTTGTGTCCGACTTGGATCGTATTCGAATCAGGGTCGTTAAAAACCTCTCAAGGTCATTTGGGGGCTTCCTGTTCAAACATAGGTCGTATTCGAACCAAAGAGAACATAGTTGTCGGTACCCTCTTGATCGGCGCAACGCCACAGCCACTGGGGGCTATATAGTCGTATTCGAACCTTAGCTTAACCCTTTTGGTCCGGTTTACTGGTCGTATTCGAATCAGAAGCCACCAACCTTTAAATATAAGGTTAAATCATACTTGTTAACTGTTATTTGCCTTTGAGTTTCTTGTTGCAAATAATTAGCATGATCTTCTTCGCCGGCTTGTCTATTTGACAACAAGGCTACCAAGGTATGATGATCATTAAAGTATTCAAAGGTATTGATTTCTCAAAAAGATTGAGTTATCAACTTCATTACCCGGGTTACTCAAGCCGGTGGTCTAAGGATCAAAGGTACAAGTATGGCTATTATTTATATATAATTGCCTGCTGCATTAATTAAAGAGTTAGTTTCAGCCCTTGTCCTTTATTTATATATGTTTTCTGTTTTCTATTATGATAAACATATTGGATATAAGCCGGGTGTTTTAACCCATTCGGTTCTAAGCCGCCAAGCCAGTCTTTTCTCCTGTATCTACAGGGAACAGAGTTAAAGTATTGCAGAAACAATCATCAAATATAATGCATATATTGCCATCAGGAAACACGGAGTCACATACAATGTTTTACGCACGATGGCATAAGCAAGGCATTCAGTGTTTTCACAGCTAAACTATTACACGGCTTTTTATAAGCCAATGAAGATGGTTATTATTCCTCCCTCGCCGGTTCACCGCCCTCTGTTGGCTGGAAGTTGGGTTTTGACCAGTCAAAACCATTCACGGCGACGAATTCTTCTTCATCGTCGATTAGGCCTGCCAGGTCAACTTCCGGGGCAAATGTATTTTCTCTTACAGGCAGGATCAAATCTGTCACCTTGTACGAGGGAGTCGCCATCTTCTTATTTTCAGCATCAAAACCCGGTTGATATTTGTCAATGTTGGTATCATCTCCAAGGGTAGTTGCCTGAGGCCGGACTCCCCGCACGCAAGCCATGAAGTCATCCTGCTCAAAGGGAGATCCGTCTTCCTTCATGGTGGGATAGCCTCTTGCCACGTCCGCCGGGTCTAGGTCTGGCACCCAAGCCTTGGAGCGGCTCAGGGTAGTCAAAGCCCCGGCTCGCGCACAGGAGCACTTCACTTCTTGAAATATGGCAGGTAGGATTGATAGTTTCTTCAAAACGTTGCTGAGCCAGTTGGGTCCTTGATTGACAGGAGATATGGCGGCAAGTGCCCGTTGTGCGCCAATATACAGTTGTTCTACTAAAGTGTACACTGCCTTCAGTTTAATCAAAGGATCTTGGCTCAGGTTCTTGCTTCGTGGGCCTGCACATGTTTTAAAAACAAAGTCAGCTGGCGGCTTATAATCCGGATTAGCAAAAAGTACATAAGATTAAAAACGGACAGCTTACCAAAGATGGCGGCCACCATTTGAGACACCCGGCCCTTTAAGCCGTTCAGCTCTGTTGACACCTCTTCAAGGGCTGCTTCGGCTCTCTCAGCGCGTTGTGTTAGAAGCATTTTTTCCTCTGCCCAGGTCTTCTTCTTGGCAGCCAAACTGATCTTTAAGTTTTCCGTCTCAGAGAGACTTACTTGCAGTTTGGAGTTAGCAGACTTGATTTCTATTTCCTGACCTGCTAGCCGGGTCTTCGCATCAATCAATTGCGAGTTCAGTTCAGATAAAGCATTCTGCAAAAAGAGCATACTCAGATGAGTCAAGATTTCGCTTAAAGTTCAACAATCAAGATTCAAGTCTCAAGTACTTTACAAAAAACCACTTGACACTTGGGGGCTAATGTATGCAATTCAGCAAGTTTCTCAATGTTAAGCCGGAATATTAAGTTCTTTGAATACGGTACAAAACAATTTAAGGTACCGGCTCATTTATGATTAAAAAGAACCGGCCCTTGGGGACTACAGGTGAAGTTTTGTTTTATTTTATTGAATTCAAGAAAATCAAAGGTAAAGGTCTTGGCCTATATGCTAAAGTCTACAGATCATTCCGGTTATCTCATAATCTGAAGACTTGGGGGCTGAAGGAATATAGATAAGCCGGAAGAACATACCTCGTATTTCAACTGCAACTGTTTGACCATTCGATCTCAGAGTCGCGACTGGAGTGCACATGGCTGAGATAGCCGGATAAAATATCGTTGGCATTTAGATGGTCGTAATTAGCAACGTCAAAGCGAACTTTCTGTCTCTCCAATGCTTCTTGTTTCGCAGTACACCGAGCCAGCATGGTTGGATTCCCTGGTTCAATAAAGCGGCTCCCGGTTATCTGAACGTCTTGTGCATACGGTGATGGCAGGTTGGCTGAGCTTGATGGTCCAGTAGCAGAAGGGTTCACAGTGGTCTCATCAAACGACGGCTCAGGAGGATTTGCTTCTGCATCAACAGGCGGGTCTTCTGGAGCGTCGGTTAATGGAGAAGATGGCCTGGCCGGGTTAGATGCAAGCACCGGCGGGTCTTCCACCGGTTTAGCTGCCTTTGCCTTCTTGGATTTAGCTTGGCCACTAAGAGAAATGTTGCAGGATTGTCAGTATAAAGATACAATTTGAACAACTCGGAAAAAGGAGGATTTTTCATTACCCAGGGGCAGTCTTGAAGGCCAGAAATTGCGTCTGCAATGAGTCGCCAGAAGAGTGAGACACCTCCTGAAAAGATAAAACAAAGTTAAAGTAAGGCAGGGGAAAGGATCCATTAAACAGAGTTAAAGACAGAAAGAAATAAACCTCGTTCGGGCGCTTCTGAGGAGTCTGTTGAAGAACAACAGCCGGCTCATCTTCGGTCCGAGCCTGACGGCGGCTTTCATGTTGCTGTTTTTTCAAACGAAAGTTGGGATCCAAGTGAGCTAACGGGTTAGAAAACCTTACTTTACGGATCACTCATAGAATTTTTTGTCTTGGCAAAGGCTCTGAGTCGGAGGAAATGATAGTTACCTCTACTTACGCGGCCTGACTGGCCCCGGTGTCATCCTGGTAATGATCAGTGTTAATAAGATTGTTAAAAAATTGGCCAAGGGAATCAAGGGCTACCTCCGATCAGATGTATCATCAAGCTTCATCCAATCTTCAACAGTGTTCTTCTTTTTTTTTTTTGATCTCCGGGTCGTTTTCTTAGCGTTTATGGCGGCGGCTTTCGCTTTCTTGACAACCTCGTGGTCATACTTAACTTTCCAGAAGTCAGAATTGGCATGCGGACAGGTAAAGATGAAAAGTCAGGCAAGTATTAAACAATACGGCTGGGAAAAATACAAAGGAGAGAGTTCAGAATATTCTTACTTCTGGCACCGGTTTAAGCTTGCAGAAGGGGTTTAACCCAACAATGCTGCAATCTTCGTATTTCCCGTTCACCAAAAGGGTCGACATTGATACAATATCTTCTTCTGTCAACTGAACGGGGCTGTGATGAAGAGAGTCATCCGGGCCTCCACCATACTCATACATCAGCTTTGACCGGCGGCTTAAAGGGATGACCCGCCATGAGATCCAGCAGCGGGTCAGATCAACTCCAGTTAACCCGTTCCCCAACAGAGCATTGATCCTTTTGATGGATGGTATCAGCCTCTTGTGTTCAGCGACAGTAAGCTTATCAAGAAGCGCGAACTTGGAGTCAAGACGATCGGGGCGATAACCCGGCAGTGGCTTCTCGTTTGCTGGTGAGGTGTCCTGGCAGTAGAACCAAGTCTGGTTCCAGTCCTTTGGCTGACTTGGTAAGACAATGAGGGGGAAGATGGCACCCTGCCGGCGCTGAATTGATATGCCTCCAAGCTCTAAGATAAGGTCGTTGGTGCACTCGTTCTGCCGGTTCAGATAAAAGTATTCTCTAAACAACTCCACGGTCGGCTCTTGTTGAATATATACTTCACAGAGTACTTGGAAGTTACAGATGTTAGATATGGAATTAGGCCCGATATCATGAGGGTGGAGCTTGAAAAAATGGAGGACCTCTCTGAAGAACTTTGAGCCGGGCGGTGAGAAGCAACGGTTCATGTGGTCAGTGAAAACGATCACTTCGCCGTCTCTTGGATTGGGCCGTTCTTCTTCCGAGTCAGGGGCACAGTAAGACATGACGGTTTTCGCTAGCAGAAATCCTATGGTGAAGAACCCTTTCAAACGTTCCTCGGTTACGGTTGAGGGAACCCAGTTACAGATGGTTGGTGCTTTGGACGGCATGATGTGCAAAGACGAATTGAAAAGAAAGGCAACATGCCGGTTCAGTTTAATGGTGAGATTGACAGTTAAGTAATGATGATGCAAACAAGTAATGGTGGCTTAGTTAAGGGCTGACATATAAGGAAAATTAAGCCGGCATGGTAAGCCACCATGACTATAGATATTTGAGGAAGGCAAATTAAGCTAAGTGTTGAGACAAACAAGTTTCCTAAATTGTTTGGTATTATTCCAGATCAAATGGCTATTCAAAATGGGAAAAAAATTCTAGACCTAAAAAGTTTAGTGCAGAGGAGTCTGAAAGTTCTAAAGCAGCCTTTGAATCAGAAAAAGGGATCTGTGGATCAAGAAGAGGTACAAAAACACTACCGCGCGAGCATATATATAGCTTTTTGGATCAGAAAAGGCTTGCGGTGGAAGAACTACGATGAAATATGGAGAACACACAGGAGCTCGGAAACCCTAATGCAGATCTGAGAAACAAAGGAGAGAACACTTACGGTTGCAGGTTTTCTGCGGAGGTCGCCACGGTCTCTCTGGATCGGTTCGGGTTGATGCAGCGGCCAAAGTCGACGGAGACGGAGATGAGGCGCGGCGGCGGCAGAGCTCGAGCAGCAGGGGGTTTGCGAGAGGAAGAAGACGGAGCAAGAGAGGAGAATGAGAAGGCCGAGGCATGCCTATTTATAAGGAAAGATGTGAACAGACGGGCGCGCAAATCAAGGAGAGCCGAATAATGGTTATCTAGCTACACAGACGCCTCGATTCTCGGGAAGCATTAAAGATAAAAGATCCGTTGGGAGATGACGTCATGAAAGTTCTTTGCGTTTTCAAGAGATGACGTCACGGCGGGTTACGAAAACTTCAACGAAGATAAGAAGATGGATTTTTGTCTAAGTATTGAAGATTGACAAAGAATGAAATTTAAAGTCAACCTGGGGCCTAATGTTGGGGATATTACTATCAGTCATGACCCGCCCAGGAGGGGTCAGGTCAACCCCAATGGCGGGTTACGCAAGAAGCCCAGTAAACATTCAAGACGATAGTTTATTAAACCTTATAGAAGGCCCAAGGGTCTGGAGGCGGCTTAAGGCCTGATATTGTAAACCCCCGTATGTAAGGAAAGACTTGTAAAGAAAGGCATGTAAAGGAAGCCACCGAGCCGGACACGATTATGAGCCGGCCGGGACTCTGTAGGCCACCAGGCGTCAACCCATGTATACCAGGGGACGATCCGGTGGCGGCTTAGGGCAAGAAACAACAAATCGATAACCAAGCTGGCGAGTTGAGCCCCTTGGTGATCGAAACCCCAGCAATACCAACCCCAACTAGACGTAGGCTTTTACCTTCATCGTAAGGGGTCGAACTACTATAAAACCCTCTCGTGTCCTTTGTCCCGATTAACCCCTTTAAGCTTTCTAGTGTGATGGCCCTACAACTAAGTCCTGGCTCTAGGACATCTGCCGTGACAATTCCACGACAGTACTATCATTTCCTGTCTAAAAAAACATATCACCCTTTCGTCTCGGTTGATCCCCTTCAGGTAGCTCATCCACATGCATGGATGCGCCACCACTTCCGATTGGCAGCTGGCCAAAGAAGATGTTTTGCTAGCTTTCATGAAACTAATCCCAAGATATCCTGGTTGTACTTCTCTCTTGTTTTCTTCAAATTTTTCTTTATGTGGTTACTAAATGTGAACCCTAATTGTTGTGACCTTTATTGGGGACGAGGCCACCAACACTTGTCCCTTGTCTTTTACATTTTAAAATGTAGGGAAAATAACTACGTAAATAAAAAAACATGTTTGATACCATTCATGAAAATTCACGTGTTTGAAAATCTTTATGACACTAGCAAAAGTGCCCGTGCGTTGCAACGGGATGAAAAAATAGCGCCTTCAAATCAAACTACTGAGAATATAATAACTACAATAATTGTACTAACATACTCCAAATTACATTAGTATGCAAATGTTCACATTATTCAATCGATAAATTTGACATTTATCTCTTTAGCTCAACGCCCATGCTCCATTGCTGGGAAAACGTATGAAAACGTGAGGATGTGTCATGCACCACAGGCATCTTGTATGTTTTGTTACACCTACAAAACTTATGCTCACAGAAAATTGGACATCAAGCTAGAGAAAACCCATGTGTTTGCTTTATGAAAATTACAGATTATAGTATCATATTTCGTACTTCGTCATATGACAATAAACAAGAAGTTATAGGATGAATCAACTCAAATAACTCCACAAAATCTCTTGATTATGGTTCAAAGGATGGAAATAAAATGGAAAGCCTTTGAACAAACTTTGCTAGTCAACAACCATTGCACAGATTCAGTTTAGTAGAGTACAATAGTTTATTTTGCATACAACAAGAGTGCAACATTCTAGAAACAAATGTGTCTGTGTTCAACCTAATTGTCAATCACCAGAACCTAATCTTCTCAGAAGTAGCAGTAGAACTTCCACCAAGGCGTAGGCGTGTAACTGTCAAAATCAAATCCATTGAAACCTAAACAATATGCAAATAAGAAATCAATATCTAACAATGTCGTTCTTGTGAAATGTGATCCGAAAATTGTTAATATAATACATAGCAGAAGCGAGACAAACTGAGCAGAACATTAGCCTTGTCCAGATATACCCCCGTGTTGCCACACAGGCATCCTCCAGGGATGTTGCTACATGCGCTAATCCATCTTCCGGGCTGTCTTCTCCCTTGATGGTGCAGGACTGCAGGCAATGGTCGTCCCCCATCCGCGCCACCACGCCAGATTTGGAATAGGTGGAGCGGGTGGTTGGCGATGTTGGTACAACGCGTCTGTTTCCTTCACGACTTGCAACAACGCGCTTACCCGGACCTGTTCCGTCGATCAACAGCCATCGAGCTCTGATTTGGAGGAGCTGGTGGTGAACTCCTCCGTAGTCCGTACTCGTGGTTGTGCGTGCGCCATAGGCCACGCACGATAAAAGAAGCGCCAGTTGTTTTAGCGGGATCAGAGGGGAGTCAGGCGACCAGCCTCGTGCCATAAGAGGAGGACGATCGAGCCCAGGATCTGCACAACCTCCTGGCTCGGGGCACAGATCGAGGTGGACGATCGCCTCCTCCCACCCTTCCAGCCGGGGGTCTCCCTCCTATCTCCATCAATTATGCGACATCGCGAGCGTTACCATCGAAGAGGGGAAAAGTTGTACTCCTTCCCTCCGCATATTTGGCGGAGTCGCCATGAGCGCGATCGGTATCGGTGCGAGCGTGCAGTTTGATCGTGGAGTCAGGTGCCCTAGTTTATATCGCAGTTTTGTTAAAGCACATCTAGATGTGCCATAAGTATTGCACATCTAAGTCATATGTCATTGATCTCACATTAAGATTCGTGTAAATATTTTCTTTTTTTTTCTTTTTCTCTTTATGCTTGATTCACTCACTTAGATGTGCAATAACTAGAGTATATCTAGATGTGCCCTAGACACTTTATATCGATGCAGAGAACCGGGTCTTTCCCGATTGACTGCATGAGTCCGTTACTAATACAATTTTTTTTGAGCATCAGTACAGACACAAGCGCTCATATACACGCGCATACACGCACCCCTATGAATGCACACACGCACATCCCTACCCCTATGAGCACCTTCGAGAGACTGAGCCGGCATATCATCTTGAGATTTACGAAGTCACCGTAGGCGCCTCATCGTCGACAGGAACGTCTCCTCCCACTGAAAGCGCATCGCCGGAAATCCTGAAATAAATCCAGAAATAATGCGATTACCAGGATTTGAACCCTGGTGGGTTGGGGATACCACTGTCTACCTAACCAACTCAACCACAGGTTGATTCGTCGTTACTAATACAATTTGATTGATTGCCCTAGTTTACTTTTTTTTTGAGAAAAGATTGCCCTAGTTTACTGATTACGCTAGCGAGGCAGGAGCTGAAGGCCCAAGTAGACATGGCCCCATTGATGGTCGCAGGCCCAGCCGAGCAACATATGAATTTTCTCAGCGGCAACGAAAAGGTTTTCATGGTATAGATAGATAGATTAGTACCACCTCGGATATATAGAAAAAATATGAGCGAAGTGGACGGACGATGACGGACGAAAAACAGACGAAATTACGGTGGTAAGAAGCAATAGCCCCTTTATTAGTAGATATAGATATAAATATAGATATAAATATAGATATAGATATAGATTTCTCATTCAATGAAAGTATTCAATTTTAGAAGCAGCTTATCCAATGTAAAAAATGTTGGCATAGTTTAATATGTTCGACATTTAAAAAATATGTTCATCAGAGTTTTGAAATATTTATCAAACGTAATAATATTGGCGTAGTTTCAAAAAATATTTCCATACCATTCAAAAAAATGTTTCTGACATTCTATAAAAAATGTTACGGGTGCCAAGAATATTTTTGTGATATTATGGGAAATGTTTGTACATTTTAAAAAGATGTTCATGTAATTTAACTTTTTTTGTTTATTTCAATAAAATGTTCACTACATTTTTAAATGTTGAATATTTATTTCTTAAAAAAATCAAATATCCATTTAGAATATATTTGACAAATGGTCATCCTATATCATAATTCTTTTAAGCCTATATTAATAATTAACAATGTGTATGGAAAAATTTCACAAGTATTTCAAAAAAAAAGGAAAAAATGAAAACCCGGAAGAAAACAAAAAAACAACCGAAGAAAGCCAATGACAACCATTAAAACTGATAAGAAAATCACAACAGGGGAAAAACAAAAAAAATAACATGACAGCTTTTAAAAACCAAACTGATCCATAGAAGCTTTCTGAAACGCACTAAGGTGAGGCTATCGTAAATACTAAGACCTCCTCCCTAGCGCCTTTTGTGCCCGCTAGCTAGCGAACGTGCGTTCTGACAGTTGCTTCTAGAAAAATGCGTCCTAATAGTTGACCGATGACCTTTGATATCTGACCGTTGACTATTGTCTGTTGACTTATTAAAACTCCACGAATTTCTTACAAAAACATCACAGTTTTAAAAAATGTTTGTTAATTTTAAGAAGTTCATGCATTTGAAAAAATCCTGAATTCGAAAAGAATTCACAAAAAGTTGAAAAAATGTTCATGAGTTGGAAAGTATTCAACATTTTATAAAAGTTCATAGATTTGAAAAACTTGCAAAGTTAAAAAATACTAAAAAATGTGAAACAAAAAAGATCTTGGATTTGAGAATTGTTCATGAAATTTTAAAAACGTTCATGGTTTGAAAGTTTTTACAAAATTTTAAAAAATATTTCGCAATTTTCATAGATGTTCACAAAAATGATAAATACAGTTCATTAAAATTAACAATGAAATGATAAAAAAGGATTTAAAAATAATAAAAAAGAAAAACTGAACAAAATTCGACCTAAAAAATTCAAGTAAAATCCATCCCAAGAAAAAACCGATGGAACCTATTAGACGGCTCCCAAAACCGGTTAGAAAAATCCACATAAGCCGGTCCATATATAAACTACACGAATGGGAGATGTGAGTGTGTTATACCTTAGCATGTTAACCGGTGTGCCAAGCGCCAGATAGGAACTGGCATAAAAACCAGTAGAGGAAATAGCTGCCGTGCCCGTCGAGGAAGAATCACGTATATAAATTTCAAGCATAACTTCCATGACAAAAATTATTTTTAGCTGTAAGAGATAAGTTTTTTTAGCAAAAGACAGAAGTTTTTCTGAAACAGAAAAATCCGTGGCGTTTGGGCCTTGCTGGGCGCTGGGCCGCTCTCTTGGCCCGTCAACGGTCCAGCTGGCCCGGCTCCGACCCCGGCGAAAGCGAAGGCACGCACGGGCACGGACCGCTATCCGATTCCGTCCGGTTCAAAAAAATATCTCTCGCTCGCTCGCGTGGAGCAATTCCCATTCCCATTCCCATCCTCCTCACTCCCTCCGGCCACCATGGCGGCCGCCGCCGGCGTGCCCCCCTCCTCCCTCCTCCGCCTGCGCCTGCCCTCGCCCCAGCCCGCTGCCTCCCTGCCCTCCTCCTCGCCGGCGTTGCTCCGGCGCCGCCCCCTCCTCTCCCTCGCCGCCGCGCCCTCGCGCGCCTCCGTCATCGCCGCCGCAGCCGCCGCCGACTCCAGCAACGGCAACGGCAACGGCTCCTACTCCGGTAACGGGTACGCGGCCCCGCCATCCCTCGCGCGGTTTGTTTTTCCATTGTTTTCCCGGCAAGGCCGCGCACTCTGGCCTAATGTCGCCGTGGCGAGTGCGCCGGCGGGGTGTTCGACGGAATGCATCCGCGTCGTGCCTGTTCCTCTGGAGAGTCGAGGCCGGATAAGTTAGCTGTAGCGGACGGTGTCACTGATAGGCTACATATTGTACTAGATAATATCAGTAGCGGTCAGGCCCCTGAATCGACGGTGTGGAATCATGCTCGCGGCCATCCAGAGGCAGCTTATCTGGGTCGGTAGTGGCCTCCTACACACATATCAATTGCGCTGTATTTGTTGTCAATATGGCATATCAATTGCGACTTCTCTCTAGGTCCTGATGCAATTAGCTGCTTGCCTGTCGATTTCATTCGGTTGAAGCACTTTCATGTTTAACACTTTCATGATGCACCCTGCCCTCTTTCATTTGACAGAAGTCAGGCATCACTGATGCCACAGTTCAGCGGCCTTATGCTTGATGAAAGCTCCAGGTCTAAAAGGCCATATAAATGGCAAAGGGTTTTGCTAAAGGTTAGCGGCGAAGCGCTTGCCGGAGATCATACAGAAAACATTGACCCAAAGGTGAGGCTTCTTTTTGGTGCTGTATGTTTCAATTTAAACGGTTCATGTGTGTGTACATCATGTAATTATGTGGTCTGCTGCAGGTTACAATGGCAATTGCAAGAGAGGTTGCTTCCGTCACCAAACTAGGCGTAGAGGTGTGCCATCCGTGCTGCCTTCATTTTTTTGCTGGTTATTTATTGGATTACGTTTATGAACAATGAAACTACTTCGTTCCAAATAGATAGACTGAAACCAAATGAAGTGAATTTGGGGTGTTTCGGTCTGATGGTATTAATTCAACACTTCAATTGCAATGCATTCCAAGCCAGAGTTCTCATGTTATGTGTATATGTTTCTCTTGTCTTCTCTAGTAGAATGTGCTGTATACATTTAAAAGGAGAGTAATTGCAGGTTGCTATTGTTGTTGGTGGTGGCAATATCTTCCGTGGGGCCTCTTGGGCTGGATGTAGTGGTCTTGACCGCTCCTCTGCAGATTACATCGGGTATGAATCATACTCCATGTCTGTTGTAAACTGCAGTATTAAATAATTATATCAACCTCTGGTCAGCTGCCAAATAGCCTAGAAAAGAAGTTCAAATGCCATGAGATGTGCTATGAGCTCGAGCCATGCAATATCAACACATTTTGGTAGGAGCAGAGCATGCTTGTTATTTAATTCGTGCCAACTATTTGGCCAGTTTAATGTTTGTTCTATTATGGTTCATTGTGCCCATTATGGAAGCACATTTATATCTGCTAGAACAAGAATTTCATTTCAATAATCAACTGAATGTAACTATAATTGCATCTTACAAACCATAATTCATGCCAACTTTTTGGCTAGTATAATATTTGTAGCATCATGGTCACCGTACCCATCACGTAAGCACATCCTAGGTATTTCCATTGACTAATTAACTTAACTGAGTGTAACTATAATTGCATCTTACAAACCATTTAGTCCATGACTATATATTGTCTACATTTTTGTGCAAACTCAAGGCCACCTGTAATTTATAACCTAGTTTCTGTCCATTATTATTTTTGTTACAAAGACATTTATTGTTAAGTAACCACATGATTTGTCGTTATAATAAATAATTTGGGGCTGAATTTGATCGTGCAACCTTTTTCCTGCTTTCCCCCAATTCAGTATGATGGCCACTGTGATGAATGCAATATTTCTTCAAGCAACAATGGAGAGCATTGGGATACCGACCCGTGTCCAAACTGCATTCCGTATTTCAGAAGTTGCAGAACCATACATACGCCGAAGAGCAATCAGGCATTTAGAGAAAGGAAGAGTTGTTATATTTGCTGCTGGGACAGGGAACCCATTCTTTACAACTGATACAGCTGCTGCTCTCCGTTGTGCAGAAAGTGAGTTTGTCCTTAATCTTCGCTATGCAGTATGAACCGCTTTAATCATTAAAAGTTGGAGAAATTTCTTTCACATGGAAAAACTGGTGCTTATGAATGGTTCTTGATAGTCCAGTGTCTTCTGGTGCCATAGGTTTAGCTACATATATGTAATACCGTGAAACATTCAGTGTATTTTTTGCATCTTATTAATTGTCATGCTCCTTGCAATTGTGGGTAATGGGACTACATGATTACCCACATAAGCACTCCACTGAGTTTATTTGATGATGTATTAAATATATTAAGTATTAATGAAGATCCCTGTGCGTATTAAGTTGAAAATGAAAAATGACAGTCCAACAAATAGGTTAGAGAAACAATGCATCTATTTAAGCTGGTTTCTTGTTCTAGCTTCAATTTTTCTGGGACAGTTACAGTGTATTTACCTTTTTTTAATTAATTAGTGAATAGCAGTATGGTTACAATCATGGTCAACTTGGCCCAGCACGCAGGCCAGCACAACGTTTAGCAAAAAAACAACCACACAGTACAGATCTACAGTACTGTGCTAACCCATGGGCAACACTGTTGGCCTCTAGTTATAGTGTGTTTACTAATTTCTTTACATAAACAGTGATAAATCACAATCTGTGTTGTGCCTATAGAAACATATTATTATGAGGTATATGCTATTTTTGAAATGAACAGTACTGTTTGAATAGTAACTTTTGTCTTTGTTTATTTTGCCTTGACCATTCGTCTTGTATTATGTGTATAGTCAATGCAGAGGTAGTGCTCAAGGCAACAAATGTTGATGGTGTGTATGATGCGAACCCCAAGCATAACCCAAATGCCCGCATTCTTGAGACAGTGAGCTATAACGAGGTTATCTCAAGAGACCTCTCGGTAATGGACATGACTGCCGTCACACTATGCCAAGAGAACAACATTCCTGGTACGGTGGATATCGGTTTCTGAGGCCTCTTACTGTTTCCGATCGTCGATTTTAATCTTGGTGCTTAATTTTGCAGTTGTCGTGTTCAACCTCCAAAACACTGGCAACATCGCGAAAGCCATCGTCGGCGAGAAGGTCGGTACCTTCATAGGCTGCACAAGGAATCTGGAATATCGCGAAAGCACGGAGGGTTCACTTGATCAAGAAGACAAGGTCTTGGTCAGTGAGTGGTGAATCCAAGAGCTGTCTGTCTCTCTAGCTGGATTATAGAATAGATTAGCTATCCAAGTAGTACCGGTTTAATTGTAATACTCGAAGAAGAGAAACCACTGTGGACATAAAAATTCGCAGAAAACTGCTGCTATGCTGTGTATGATAGAATGTAGGAGTAGTCTCCTGTGGCATGTATGGTGGCTGAACCTAAATAATACTTCTATTGCTCCTGATGGTATTGGTGAGCAACAGAAGGTGAGGGTTTCTAGCCTGTTTTCCTCCGAAAATGCCTGATGGCGCTCGAGCTGCATGGAGCTCGGTATCTGGGCCACCAACATGCTTCGTGATCAGGCCATAGATCATATTTATTGCATGTATTCAGGTTGTCAGTAATATATTTTATGTCGTATTCAGCGACAGTGTGCAGTGCACCGCACTTCTACAAGTACGCAAGCTCATCCCAAGTCCTTGCTGTACATGCACGGCATATGCGTCACGTGCCAATCAGTGCGGCGATGTTCCTTTGGTGTGCAAGCACATCAACACATCAGAAAAAAAAGAGCTCTACATATGCACTTTCCTTCGATTTTTTTTCCGCAATTTTCTTTTAAAATTTGTTCGGGTAGTTGGACTAAAAAAATTCAGACTTTCTGGAATGATCATGATGATCTGCATAGAAAATACGAAATAATCAGCGAAGCACAGAAAATATAGTGTTTTCATGAGCGAATAACTTTTATATATGTTTTTTGTACTCGTGTAAAACTAACAAATGTTGTTGGCAATTCGCCGTTCAGCCGGCATCCGTGTGTAAAATTGTGAATTCCATGTTGACCGGTAGCATCATTTGCACCGGGGGCACCACATATGTTCCATGCATCGGAAAGTATCTTAGTGCATCTTGAGATTTGATGCCGTCGGTGATGCCACTTAAATTATCGTCCTCTAACAAGCAGGAAAATTACAAAAAGAAAATTGAAATTCAGATAGGACTCGCCACATAACTATACTACACGTCAAGTTTTCATATTCATATTAGAAGCACACATGTAAAATTCATTTTCTCAAATACGCACGAGAGTGCATATCGTATATTAAAGGGGAGAAAAAGGTACAGAAACCCAACCACTGTAGTGGGAGTTGATCACATGGTAGCCCACCCGCTATCGGGCGACTCATACGATTTAGAGAACTCTTCGGATAAACCCACCTAGACAGTACATGTAAAATTCCTGTATGGTGAACAAATTTTTTTTTGCTGGTTTGAGCTACTACCATGAACCGTACATGTAAAATTCATGTACGACGAACAAAAAAATGTTAGTCATGTATTTTATAATTTTGTGTCGTGCACATTTACAAAATGTTCAACGTGTATTTAAAAATGGTCATTGTATTCTTAAAAATTGTTAACTGAATATTTAAAAAACGTATGCCATGTATCTAGAAATTGTTTAGCGTGTATTTTAAAAAGTTTTCATCGTGTACTTTAATAATATGTGACCAAATTTTCAAAATTGCATAATTTTGTATAAATACGCGAATACTTTTATTCTTGCAATATAGAACTAATTATTTTTTCTTCAAAAATTTATATTCCCTCTGTTCCTAAATATTTGTCTTTTTTGAGATTTCAAATGGAATACCACATACGGATGTATATAGACATATTTTAGAGTATGCCTAGATTCACTCATTTTGCTTCGTATGTAGTCACTCATTGAAATCTCTAGAAAGGCAAATATTTAGAAACGAAGGGAGTATGTGGGAAAGAAGTTTTTTCATGCACATTTTTCTTAATCGTGCACACATACACATGTGGTGTGCTACCACAAATAGAAACAACGCCAACTTAAAAAAACAGAAACAACTTATGGTGTGCTAGTTTCTTTTTACCTTCGTATGGTGTGCTATTAGCATAATAGTTTTTTATTTTCAAGTATTTCGTAGTAGTTAGGTGCTGACTAGGCAACTAGTGCGCCAGTCAAGCAGATGTGCAGCGCGGCGAACAACAACGAAATGTAAGCGAGCCGTTCATACCAGCTTTAAATGCCCCCAGGAGGCACATAGTGTTCTTTCAATCATACAACCCACCCGCAATCCATGTAGAAAGCTAACATACTACTCCACGGCACCTCTGTATTTTCTGCTGACTGGCGCCAGTATACAACTGAAAATCCACTATACACACATCCCGAAAGACGAACAACTGGCTGAGATTCCGAGCTTCATGGTGCTCGTCCTCCAAAACGCTCCTCTTGTTTTCCTCTCTATTTTCTTTACTGGAAAATTTTTGCGAGGTCCAAACAGTATATTTTATTTTTAAAAACGTAGATAATATTTACAAGATCAAGAGCAATGCCATTTGATATTACATATGTGCCCTCAAATGTGCCGTCCATGTGTGACTCGCATGTGGGCCTAAGAAAAGAGAATGTCCAATGTTTGTGGTGGTACAATACCATGGAGGGAGTACAAAATTTGGACTTACCGGAGAATCTGCAAAGTACCATGGAGCACATGTCTGTTTTCCAAATGACCCACATCTTTTTGGAAGTAGTAATTAACAAGTTGCCCAAAAGTAAATGTAATTTTCAGTAGAAAACGTACATGACATTTGATATTTCAAGCATTTCTTGTGCCAGTGAGGTGGTTCCATCAGTCACGGTATAACTTCCTACAGTATTCTACCTTGACTCTAATCTAAAAGGAGTAAAGAAAGATTCCCTTGGAGAAAAAAACACTTAACACAAAGGTTCAGTGAGGGGGAAGATGCGATTTCAAACTTTGGAAAAGAAAAAGAAAAAGTTGAGTGCTAAAGTGGACAGGGTTCTCCTTTATAAGATTCAAAAACAGTAAATGCAGTAAATGCTTGAAAGTAATAACATACACTTTTTGTTGTGAAATAATTCTTCTAAAATATGAAACAAAGGACATCTCGCAATAATATCGTTTCTTTCCCTCCACATGGGTGATAATCTATTCACTACACTATGGTGGGTGGAGATATCAACCCTGGTCAGCGCCTGTGAGATGATTTCACGTGACACAAAAAGATGCATTAACTCTTCATGACAAGGCATCATACGAAACACCCATATCGATTTCACGAGTCAATGCATTGTTTTCATACGACCCACATAACTTCATTAACCTAATGCATCTTCATCGTTCATTCCACCCTCGATAGTCCAATAGGACCAAAGATAAAACTCCCCTCCCCTGAAGGACAAAGTTTATAATCTATATGCCATAACTTTGGAACTGGTGGAAGAGACAATGTGGTTTCAAAATTCTGAAAAAAAAGCCACATGGTAATGTGGATATGTTCTCTATTCGACATTTTTTTGTGAAGGTAGTAACATCTACTTCTATAGCAAAAATAGATCTAAAATATGAAACAAAGGTCATATCACAGCAATCATTCCTATCTCTCCAGATGGGTGGTGATATATTCACTACACCATGGTAGGTGAAGCTACCAAACATAGGATTTGTAGGTGCTCACAAGATAATTTCATGTGACTCATAAAGGCACATTAACTCCATGCAACAAGGCATTGTGCCAAATGATAATCATTTCACGTGCGGGGCTTATCCGTACAATCCGCATAACTTCATTAACCTCATGTTTTTCATTGTCCAAAACAGACCATACTGCATTATTCTACGCTCCAACAATAGTCTAAGAGGACCCAAATAATACTCATGTCCTTTGAAGAGACAAGTTCTAAACTATATGCCATAATTTGGTACTAACCGAATTTGTAAGCAAGACTATGTGATTTCAAAACAGTAGAAATAAAAATAAAGCCACATGATAATGTGGATGAGGTTTTGTTTTTCAAAAGATTGAGATCTATTTACTATGCTGCAGTAGGTGAACATATCAACCCTAGGATTTTATCAGCACTCGCATGATGACATCTGCGATCACTAGTAGAAAAGGGCTTTGGTCCAGGCCGGGTCAGCCCATTAGTCCCGGTTCAGTCCAGAACCGGGACCAATGTGGGCATTGGTCCTGGTTCGTGAGCCCAGGGGGCCGGCTGGGCCACGTGGGCCATTGGTCCCGGTTTATCTGGACCTTTTGGTCCCGGTTAGTGGGATGAACCGGGACCAATGGGCCTCGCTCCTGGCCCACCACCATTGGTCCCGGTTCGTGGCTTGAAGCGGGACCAAAGGCTCCCCTTTAGTCCCGGCTCATGTCACCAACCGGGACCAATGAGGCCCCTATATATACCCCTCGCTCGCGAGCAGAGCACCCCAGTGCTCTGTTTTTCTCTGGCCGAGGGGGAGAGGGCTTTGTGGTGCTCTAGCTCACCTCCTATGCACATGAGGTGTTCGATGGAATGCCCGAGCCACACTACTTAAGCTTTCTCGTCTCGAAGCTCGACCTCCAAGCTCCATTTTCCTCGAGATTTGTCTAGATTTAGCGGTCCGTCACGCCCTGTCCCCGTCTTCACCGCCGTCGATCACCCGCGCCGATCTCATCACTGACACCACCATGGTGAGCCTCTTGTTCTTATCTTCTTTCTGAAAGGAAAATATTCTTACTTGTATGTTTAGATAGATACTTGTATCATTTTCTTACATTTATTATTGCATCTTATATAGTGCGATGGTTTTGGTATCCGCCCCCGTCGGCCCTCGTCCTGTCTATGATTCGGATGTGGTATGTATATTATCTTTATAACTATTGGTTCATTTATTGTTTATGAAAATTATGCCGACCAACGTGACATAGATTTTATTTATCTAGGATGTATGTGAATCGGAAATGCCAACCGACCCTATTGTCGAGAGGTTAAATTTAGTTGAAGAAGAAAACAATTTGTTGAAGGAAAAAATAAAAAAAATGAGGAGGAGAAGATGATATTGGAGTTGCATGTTGCGGATGTCGTCGATGATCACAAGATCAAGATGGATGCAATGCGCTTGAAGATTAGAAAGATTAGAAAATATGCCATTCATACCGAGGCTTGGTATCATTATGCCGTTGGATCAATTGTTACCTTGGTTGCGATTATGATCGCATTTGTTTTCGCATTAAAATGTTTTACATAGTTTCAATATATGGTTTAATTAATTAGATGCTCTGGAGAGCTATATGTTGTTAGATGAGAACTATGTGTGCACTTTGGTTTTAATGTGATGATGAACTTCTATTAATTTGGACACTTAATTATATATAATGCACGCAGATGAACCGGCAATGGATGTACGGTGACAGACACACCCGCGAGTACATTAAGGGCGTGCATGAGTTTCTCGATGCGGCTGAGGCAAACAAGCAGAATGGTTTTATGTGTTGTCCATGCACTGAATGTGGGAATACAAGGTCTTACTCTAACCGGAAAATCCTTCACTCCCACCTGCTTTACAAGGGTTTCATGCCACACTATAATGTTTGGACGAGGCACGGAGAAATAGGGGTTATGATGGAAGATGGCGAAGAAGAAGACTACGATGACAACTATGTGCCCCCCGAATACGGTGATGCTGCAACGGGGGGAGCTGGTGAAGATCAAGAGGAACCAGACGATGTGCCCAATGATGCTGCAACGGGTGAAGCTGCTGAAGATCAAGAGGAACCAAACGATGTGTCCGATGATGATGATCTCCGTCGGGTCATTGTCGATGCAAGGACGCAATGCGAAAGTCAAAAGAAGAAGCTGAAGTTCGATCGCATGTTAGACGATCACAAAAAAAGGTTATACCCCAATTGCGAAGATGGCAACACAAAGCTCGGTACCGTACTAGAATTGCTGCAGTGGAAGGCAGAGAATGCTGTGGCTGACAAAGGATTTGAGAAGCTACTGAAAATATTGAAGAAGAAGCTTCCAAAGGATAACGAATTGCCCGACATACATACGCAACAAAGAAGGTCGTATGCCCTCTAGGATTGGAGGTGGAGAAGATACATGCATGCCCTAATGACTGCATCCTCTACCGCGGTGCATACAAGGATCTGAACGCATGCCCGGTATGTGGTGCATTGCGGTATAAGATCAGACGAGATGACCCTGGTGATGTTGACGGCGAGCCCCCCAGGAAGAGAGTTCCTGCGAAGGTGATGTGGTATGCTCCTATAATACCACAGTTGAAACGTCTGTTCAAAAACGAAGAGCATGCCAAGTTAATGCGATGGCACAGTGAGAACCGAAAGAAAGATGGGAAGTTGAGAGCACCCCCTGACGGGTCGCAGTGGAGAAAAATTGAGAAAAAGCACTGGGATGAGTTTGCAAAGGACCCAAGGAATGTATGGTTTGCTTTAAGCGCGGATGGCATTAATCCTTTCGGGGAGCAGAGCAGCAATCACAACACCTGGCCCGTGACTCTATGTATGTATAACCTTCCTCCTTGGATGTGCATGAAGCGGAAGTTCATTATGATGCCAGTTCTCATCCAAGGCCCTAAGCAACCCGGCAACGAAATTGATGTGTACCTAAGGCCATTAGTTGAAGAACTTTTACAGCTGTGGAATGAAAATGGTGTACGTACGTGGGATGAGCACAGACAGGAGGTTAACCTTAAGGCGTTGCTGTTCGTGACCATCAACGATTGGACCGCTCTCAGTAACCTTTCAGGATAGACAAACAAAGGATACTACGCATGCACGCACTGTTTAGATGACACTGAAAGTATATACCTGGACAAATGCAGGAAGAATGTGTACCTGGGCCATCGTCGATTTCTTTCGACCAACCATCAATGTCGAAAGAAAGGCAAGCATTTCAAAGGCGAGGCAGATCACCGGAAGAAGCCCGCCATGCGCACTGGTGATCACGTGCTTGCTATGGTCAATGATTTACACTACGTAATCTTTGGAAAGGGTCCCGGTGGACTAGCTGTTCCGAATGACGCTGAGGGACACGCACCCATGTGGAAGAAGAAATCTATATTTTGGGACCTACCCTACTGGAAAGACCTAGAGGTCCGCTCCTCAATCAACGTGATGCACGTGACGAAGAACCTTTGCGTGAACCTGCTAGGCTTCTTGGGCGTGTATGAGAAGACAAAAGATACACCTGAGGCACGGGAGGACCTGCAACGTTTGCACGAAAAAGACGGCATGCCTCCGAAGTAGTATAAAGTTCCTGCCAGCTACGCTCTTACGAAAGAAGAGAAAGAAATCTTCTTTGAATGCCTGCTCAGTATGAAGGTCACGACTGGCTTCTCGTCGAATATAAAGGGAATAATAAATATGCCAGAGAAAAAGTTTCAGAACCTAAAGTCTCATGACTGCCACGTGATTATGACGCAACTGCTTCCGGTTGCATTGAGGGGGCTTCTACCAGAAAATGTCCGATTAGCCATTGTGAAGCTATGTGCATTCCTCAATGCAATCTCTTAGAAGGTGATCGGTCCAGAAATTGTACCAAGGCTAAGGAGTGATGTGGCGCAATGTCTTGTCAGTTTTGAGCTGGTGTTCCCACCATCCTTCTTCAATATCATGACGCACGTCCTAGTTCATCTAGTCGATGAGATTGTCATCCTAGGGCCCGTATTTCTACACAATATGTTCCCCTTTGAGAGGTTCATGGGAGTCCTAAAGAAATATGTCCGTAACCGCGCTAGGCCAGAAGGAAGCATCTCCATGGGCCATCAAACAGAGGATGTTATCGGGTTTTGTGTTGACTTCATTCCTGGCCTTAAGAAGATAGGTCTCCCTAAATCGCGGTATGAGGGGAGACTGTCTGGAAAAGGCACTCTTGGAAGAGACTCAATAATATGCAGGGACGGATATTCTTGGTCTTAAGCACACTACACAGTTCTACAGAACTCTACCTTGGTGACCCCGTATGTCGGTGAACACAAGAACAGTCTGCGCTCCAAACACTCGGAGCAGTGCGACGACTGGATTACATGTGAACACATCAGGACTTTCAGCAATTGGTTGGAAACACGTCTCAGAGGTGACAACACTGTTTGTGATGAGTTGTACTTGTTGTCCAGGGGACCATCTTTGACTGTATTGACTTACAAAGGATACGAGATAAATGGGAATACATTTTACACGATCGCCCAAGATCAAAAGAGCACCAACCAAAACAGCGGTGTCCGCTTTGATGCAGCAACCGAGAGCAGAAAGGACACATATTATGGTTACATAGTGGACATATGGGAACTTGATTACGGACCTGATTTTAAGGTCCCTTTGTTTAAGTGCAAATGGGTCAATCTGTTAGGCGGTGGGGTACAGGTAGACCCATAGTACGGAATGACAACAGTGGATCTGAAAAATCTTGGGTACACTGATGAATCGTTCGTCCTAGCCAATGATGTGGCACAGGTTATCTATGTGAAGGACATGTCTACCAAACCGAGAAAAAGAAAACATAAGGAAGCGAATACATCATACGATGAGCCAAAGCGCCACATAGTTCTTTCAGGAAAAAGGGACATCCTAGGAGTGGACGGCAAGACAGACATGTCTGAAGATTATGAAAAGTTTCATGAAATTCCTCCCTTCAATGTCAAGGCTGACCCAAGCATCCTAATAAACAATGAAGATTATCCATGGTTACGGTGCAATAAGCAAATGACACAAGGGAAGAAAAAGTGAAGACTTTCTCCCGCAATTATTATGATGATACCATGCCAACTTTGTAACACACGAACATGCTACCATTGTCCGTTTTGTACATGCACATGCTATGTGGGTGAAATTATGATACCATCCCAACTTTCAACTTTTTGAGAGTTCATTTGAAAGTGATTGTCCATTTTGTACACGAAGTGCATCAAGTTTTCTCTATAAGCGCATCTATTCTCATTTTTTTCGTAAGTTAATCACAAACTTGTGATTCAAACAATTTTCAGAGAATTCAAATTTTAACTATTCAAATTTGAAAACTAATGTCACTAACAGAAAGTTTATAATTTTGCTAACCTAAAATCAAACAGAATTAAAAATTAAAGCAAAAAACAAAAGAAAATAAATAATGCAAAAAACAAATCAAAAAACAGGAAAAAACTATTTTATAGTAAAGTTAATCACAAAATAAAATAAATAAAGAAACAAAGAAAACAAAAAAACTAAAAAAGTGTTTTCAAATTTGAAAACTAATGGCACTAACAGAAAGTTTATAATTTTGCTAACCTAAAAGCAAACAGAATTAAAAATTAAAGCAAGAAACAAAAGAAAATAAATAATGCAAAATAGAAATCAAAAAAACAGGAAAAAAACTATTTTTATAGTAAAGTTAATCACAAAATAAAATAAATAAAGCAACAAAGAAAACATAAAAACTAAAAAAGTGTTTTCAAATTTGAAAACTAATGGCACTAATAGAAAGTTTATAATTTTTCTAAAACTAATGGCACTAACAGAAAGTTTATAATTTTGCTAACCTAAAAGCAAACAGAATTAAAAATTAAAGCAAAAAACAAAAGAAAATAAATAATGCAAAAAACAAATCAAAAAAACAGGAAAAAACTATTTTTATAGTAAAGTTAATCACAAAATAAAATAAATAAAGCAACAAAAAAACAAAAAAACAAAAAAAAGTGTTTTCAAATTTGAAAACTAATGGCATTAACAAAAAGTTTATAATTTTTCTAAAACTAAAAGCATAAAGAATTAAAAAATAAAGCAAAAAACAAAAGAAAAATAAATAAAGCAACAAAAAAACCAAAAAAATGCCACCTACTGGGCCACCACGGCCTGAATACGACTAGAAACCCTACCATGGGCCAGGATTCAGGCCCGCAGCAGGCCCAGTAGGCCCATAGGCATTGCAATGACAGATTAGGCCTGAAAGCCTGCAGTTGAGAGGAGCTCGGGAGGGTGGGCGTAGCAGCGCTTATAAACCACTCTCGAGCCCTCTCAACTAGCGAGGTGGGACTAAACTTTTGGGCGTGGGGCAGCACAAGGCCATTGGTCCCGGTTGGTGGCACCAACCGGGACTAAAGGGGGCATTGGTCCCGGTTCGTGGCACCAACCTGAAAATTGGCCTTTGGTCCCGGTTGGTGGCACCAACCGGGACTAAAGGGGGGCATTGGTCCCGGTTGGTGCCACGAACCGGGACCAATACTCTGTGTATATAAGCAGGACTTAGGACATTTTCAGTTTCTCATCGACCATTTGCCCCCGACGCCGCCAGGTTGCCCGTGCTCGCCATCGTCGTCGCCCCGCGCCCCTGCCCCGTGCTCGCCATCGCCGCCCGCTCCTCGTCGCCGTCGCCGTCGCCCTGCCCCTGCCCCGTCCCGCCCCCCGCGCGTCGGCGCCCTCGCCGCCCCGCCGTCGCCTCGAGCTCCCCTGCTCGCGCGCGCCGCCCCGCGCCCCGAGCCCCTGCCACGGACTCGCCGTCGCCGCCTGCCCCTGCCCCGACGCGCGCCGCCCCGGCCCGCCCCTGTCACTGTCGCCCACGCCCCTGCCCCGACACTCGCCGTCGCCTGCGCCCCTGCCCGCCTCCTCAGCTTGGTCCGGCCGCCGACGCCCTCCCTTTGCAATTTTTTTTCATATATATGCTTGTTTTATATATATATATATATGCTTGTTTTTTATATATACATATGCTTGTTTATATATATATATGTAATGATTTTTTATAAAATATGATGTTTTTTTCATAGATGATCACATATATGATGTATGCACGAATGTGGATGAAATATGATGTTTTTTTGTTCATAGAACATGATGTTTTTTTAATTCACATATTTTTTTGTTCATGAGAGAGGCGGGGACGTTGAGGGATCATAGATGTATTTTTCAGAATTTTCTATCGTGCATAGACGGATTTTAGACCACGGGAGCACCTGAAAGTGCAACTATCCCTAGGTGGTTTTGGTAATTCATAACAACATATAGCTCATTGGGCTAATGCTATTCCAAGATAATTATTTCAGGAAAGCTCAATGATTGGCATGGCATGGATGTGAAAGTGGAACCCTCAAAATGCTAAGGACAAAGGATTGGCTCAAGCTCAAAAGCTCAAGACTCTTCATTTTATATTTTAGTGATCCAAGATCACATTGAGTCTTTAGGAAAAGCCAATACTATCAAGGAGGGATGAGGTGTTGCTTAATGAGCCTCTTGCTTCATGTGCTTAGTGATATGCTCCAAAACCCTCAACTACTTTCCCATATCCACATTTGACCTAAACCCTAAGCCAAACTCGGTCCTACCGATTCTTCCTATTCGGCGCCATCGAGTTTTCACTTGTCATTAGCCACTGCCAAACCCTAGCAATTCGGTCCTACCGATAAGGATCTCGGTCTCACTGAGATGGGATTGCAAACTCTCTGTTTCCCTTTCGTAACTTTTCGGTCTCACCGAAAGAGCGAATCGGTCCCACCGAGATTGCAATGTAAACTCGGTGTTTCCCCTTTGTAACTTTTCGGTCTCACCGAAAGAGCAAATCGGTCCCACCGAGTTTGCCTGACCAACTCTCTGGTTAGCTAATTACCAAATTCGGTCTCACCGAGTTTGTGTAATCGGTCTCACCGAGATTACATTATGCCCAAACCCTAACCATATCGGTCCTACCGAGTTGCATGTCAGTCCCACCGAAAATCTCTAACGGTCACTAGGTTTACATTTTCGGTCCGACCGAGTTTATTGATTCGGTCCCACCGAGATTGGAAAACTGTGTAACGGTTGGATTTTGTGTGGAGGCTATATATACCCCTCCACCTCCTCTTCATTCGTGGAGAGAGCCATCAGAACACATACACCATTCCAACTCATATGTTCTGAGAGAGAACCACCTACTCATGTGTTGAGACCAAGATATTCCATTCCTACCATATGAATCTTGATATCTAGCCTTCCCAAGTTGCTTTCCACTCAAATCATCTTTCCACCAAATCCAAATCCTATGAGAGAGAGTTGAGTGTTGGGGAGACTATCATTTGAAGCACAAGAGCAAGGAGTTCATTACCTACACACCATTTGTTACTTCTTGGAGAGTTGTGTCTCCTAGATTGGCTAGGTGTCACTTGGGAGCCTCCGACAAGATTGTGGACTTGAACCAAGGAGTTGTAAGGGCAAGGAGATCGCCTACTTCATGAAGATCTACCGCTAGTGAGGCAAGTCCTGTGTGGGCGATGGCCATTGTGGGATAGACAAGGTTGCTTCTTCGTGGACCCTTTGTGGGTGGTTGCTTCTTCGTGGACCCTTCGTGGGTGGAGCCCTGTGTGGACTCGCGCAACCGTTACCCTTCGTGGGTTGAAGTCTCCATCAACGTGGATGTAGGATAGCACCACCTATCCGAACCACGGGAAAAACATCCGTGTCTCCAATTGCGTTTGAATTCTCCAAACCCTTCCCTTTACATTCTTGCAAGTTGCATGCTTTATTTTCCGCTGCCTATATACTCTTTGCATGCTTGCTTGAATTATGTGATGATTGCTTGACTTGTTCTAAATTAGCTAAAATCTGCCAAGAACTAAAATTGGGAAAAGGTTAAGTTTTTATTGGGTCAAGTAGTCTAATCACCCCCCCCTCTAGACATACTTTCGATCCTACGAGTGGTATCAGAGCTTTGGTCTCCATAGCTTTGGTGGTCATAGCCTTGGTTTCACAACCTAGGAGAGTATGGCGTCTAGCGAGGGAAATTATCACCGTAGAGGTCCTTACTTTGATGGTACTAATTTTGCTAGTTGGAAGCATAAAATAAAAATGCATATTCTTGGACATAACCCCGCCGTTTGGGCTATTGTGTGTGTTGGTTTGCAAGGTGACTTCTTTGATGGGAGAGAACCAAACCGTGAAGCTACCGTGGATGAGTTGAAGATGTTGCAATACAATGCTCAAGCTTGTGATATTCTCTTCAACGGATTGTGCCCCGAAGAATTCAACAAAATCAGCCGTCTTGAGAATGCGAAGGAAATTTGGGACACTTTGATTGATATGCACGAAGGTACCAACTCCGTCAAGGAATCCAAGCTGGATGTACTTCAAAGCCAACTTGACAAGTTCAAGATGAAGGATGGTGAAGGTGTCGCTGAAATGTACTCTAGGATTGCTCTCATCACAAATGAGATTGCCGGCTTAGGAAGTGAAGAGATGACCAATAAATTCATCATCAAGAAGATTCTAAGAGCCTTGGATGGAAAATATGATACCGTGTGCACATTGATCCAAATGATGCCCAATTACAAAGATCTCAAGCCAACGGAGGTGATTGGAAGAATTGTTGCTCATGAGATGTCATTTAAGGATAAAGAGGAACTTCACAACAGATCAAGTGGTGCCTATAAAGCCTCATGTGAAGCCCCTACATCATCAAGTGAGAAACAAGACTTCAATGAAGAATTGAGCTTAATGGTGAAGAACTTCAACAAGTTCTACAAGAGTAGAAGCAAAGATAAAAGCTCCAAGTCAAGGTCCTACAATGACAAAAGATCTTCTAGTCGAGAGCGAAACTGCTACAATTGTGGAAGACTCGGACACTATTCCAATGAGTGTACGGCTCCCTACAAGAGAAGAGAAGATTCTCCAAGAAGAAGAAGCAAAGAATCACCACCAAGAGAGAGAAGGAGTAGAGATGATCGTTATGAACGAAGATACTCACGGAGAAGCAAGGATTCGGAAAGGAAGGAAAAATCATCAAGGAGCTACACAAGACGAAGACATCAAGCTCATGTTGGTGAATGGGTATCCAGCTCCGACTCCGACAGCCACTCCGAGAGAAGTTATCACTCCGACTCCGAAGATACTCAAGATGAAGGTGTTGCCGGTCTAGCACTTGTGTCAACCAACTCCTACGACATATTTGACTCACCAAATGAAGGAATTGGAAGATGCTTCATGGCCAAAGGTCCTAAGGTAACACACCCCGAGTATGTTGATTTCAATAGTGATGAAGATGACTTGTTAGGTGATGATTTGCTTGTTGACAACTCTAGTGATGAATACTATGATGAAATGTCAATTAAACATGCTAATCAAGATAAAATGAATGACAATGATAAGGAGAAGATTGAGGCCCTAACTAAAGAACTAAACACTCTTAAGTTAGCTCATGAAACCATCTTCGAAGATCATCGAGAACTTTTAAGAGCTCATGAGAAATTACGCTTTGAAAAGCTCAATCTTGAGCAAGAGCATGAGTTCTTAAAAGCAATCAATGATGATCTCCGCAAGAAAAGTTCTTCTTACATTGCCAAGCGTTTACTCTTATCCACTTACATGCCTCAAGTCAAGTCTAGTAACAAGAACAAGAAAGATTCTTCCTCTAGTAGTAACAATGATCATGCTAAATCCAATATTGTTACTTCTAGTAGCTCTCTTGATTCCACTAATGATTCTCTTAGCCAAGTTACACTTGAGAAATAAAATAGTTTATTGAAGGGAATTATAGAGAAAGGAGTGTACAAAAGCCTTGCCGGGAGTAAGCAATTCGAGGAAATTGTGCGCAAGCAAGGAATGCACCGGAAGAATCAAGGTGTTGGTTTTGAACGAAAGTTCAATGCCAATGGAGTTGAGTGGGAAGAAGATCAATACCCCAAGACAAAGTTTGTCCCTCAACAAGAGAAGTATACTTCTTTCAAGGGGACACAAGCTCAAGATGATCTTCCACCACAAGACTACAAGCAAAAAGGCAAGGACAAGCTTAAAGAGGAAATTGATGCATTTGAAGAAGCTCCAAAGACCTTAGTCAAGTGGATTCCCAAGACTACTTCAAGTTCCACTTCATCAAGTACGACTACAACTCCAAGGATTCCCATCAAGATGATGTGGATCCAAAAGAAGAAGAACTAGAGAGTTCTTGAGGGTGACTCCGCCAACATACTTCACTCTTATCATTTTGGCAAGAACAAGTGCAATCAACTTCCACATCATGCACTAGTTCAAGGAGTCACAAACCCTCTTGTTGGTAAGACAAGGGACAAGGTAACCTAAAAGTTTTCATGTACATCATCTTTTGTGTGCATCACTCTATGTCTATGGATATCCTTGTTTGTTCCTTGTGGGACTAACCCATGTAGGTATTGAAAGTGCAATTCACTCAAATGGATAGCTCCAAGTGATCTACATCAACATTGAGCATCCACATCTTCAACATCTACATGAAGTCATCATCGACAAAACCCAAGGTTAGTTCATCCCTCTTAGGGGGGATATCACATCTAGGGGGAGCTTTACTCTAAGACTTAAGCTAAAGCAACTCTAAAGATGTGAACAAAACAATGCTTTATGTAAAAGTGGTAACCCCACTTGAGCTTAAACGATGAGTATGACCTATGATCAAGTGTTCTCACTTGACTCCTAAGTCAATATACTCATATATAGATGACCTTGTCATCGCAAATTGCTTGATAGATGCTAGAATTGGTTGTGCATGCCTTGCCACATATTTCATTTGCCATCTTATTGTGTGAGCATGCTGGTTGCATATTTTACTCATTCGAGGACATCCACTTGTTGTTTTGATTGTTTGGTTTTATCTTCTTTTGCCAAGTGGATGGACAAGAATGCCTAAGAACCTCCTCTAGCTATCTATGCTTTTCTCGTCTCAAACTCTATTCATGCTGCATCACAAAATTTGATCAAGTCAGATTCGAACCACTCTGTGTGAGGAGCGCTCGGAGTCCCCGATTCGTCATAGACTTAAACTTCCAAAACCTCTTTATGATTCTCGGTCTGACCGATACTCCACTTTCGGTCCTACCGAGATCATTAAGTTGATCTAGGTTTTCGATCTCGGTGCAACCGATTTGAACATTTCGGTCACACCGAGTTTCAGTAACTGCTTGCAGTTATGAATCTCGGTGCCACCGAGTTGTTCCACTCGGTCACACCGACAGGGTTGGGCTATATATAGTCACGGGCAAAATTTTGGAAATTTCTCCGAACCCCTTCGCCCGCGCGATAGCCTGCTCTGCCCTCGTGGTCTCCGGATCGTCTTCTCGCCGCCAGCCGCCTCCAGTCGCTGGTCTTCGTCGCCGTCAATGGGAATTCTGCCCCGCCGTTGCCGCCGTAGCAAGTCTCCGCCGAACTAGGGTATGGACTTGATCACAGTGCTATTCCCCGTCCAATTCCTAGCACATTGTGTTCTTCATGATTCTTGCCACAATTGAAACACTCCCATCCAGTCAATGTGCCCGTAGATTAGCTTTGATTCGAAAATTTTAGGGTTAGGTTTCCACCGAAACCATCTCGGACCCACCGAGTTGAAAAACTCGGTCCCACCGATTTGGCTTATGCCATTGCCCAAGTGAGACCCGGTCTGACCGAGAATTACTTATCGGTGTGACCGATTTTGGAATTCAGTGAAACCCTAGCAGTCTCGGTGCCACCGAACTGTGACTCGGTCCAACCGAGTTCACCAGTTTAGGTGCCAAAACTGCTTCGGTATCACCGAGTTTAAAAATCGGTAGATCCGAGTTGATTTCAGTGGGAAACTAAAACTAAGTTTTTGAATCATTCTTTTGCAAAAATCTCTGCATTTTGTGATGCTCATCTAGTCTATCTCATCTATAAACTATTCACAGGGTCAGCAGTCAGTGCAGCATGTCTGATCAAAGTGATAGCCAAAATATGTCAGAGCAGCAGATGCACATGAGTGAGGGCACTAGTCCCTCCAGCTCTTCTGATGAAGGCAGCAGGAGCACTCCTAGCAATTTGCCAAAGGCTGCCACGAGACAGAGGAAGAAGAGGACTTCAGATTCCGAAGATGAGGACTATGTGGCAGAGGAAGAGGCCACTTCCAAAAGAGTTGAGCCAGCTCAAGGCACAAAGCCAGGGCTGAAAATCAAAAGGCCAGCAGGCAGGCAGCCAATGTCAAAGGCCAGAATGTCAACTGAGAAGCCCATAGAGCCAGTTGCAGCTGAGGGCAAGAAAAGAAAGGAAAGGGTGAAGAAGACTGTGGCTAGAGTGCTTGGCAAAGCTTCCATCATGGAAGAGGAAGAAGAAGAAGAGGTAGCTGCACCAGCACCCAAGGCACCCAAGCTAATGGGAGATGCCATAAAATCAGGGGGAGCTGCTTCCAAGGCCAAGCTAGCTCCAAAGCCAAAGCCAAAGAGGAATACAAGAAGCATTCCTGCAGCTGAGAAGAACAAGGCCCCAGTGCCTGAGACTGTTGCTGAAGAAGAGGATGAAGAGAAAATTCTGAGAAAGCTAAAGCCCAAGATCCCAGACCACAACGATGCTCATCCTGTGGCTGAGGATATGAAGCTCAGGAGAGATTTAGGGCTGAGGAAGTGGAGAGAAGCAGACCCATATGCTTCAAGGAGAAGGACAGCAGTTGACTACAGGTTTCACACCAAGGAGCAGCAGAATTTTTATGAGACAGTGCTGCTAGATAAGAAGCCCATTGTCTCTGATATGCGATGGGTTGATTGGAAATACATTAAGGACAATGAGGAGCACTATCCTGGAGTGCAAGACAGCTTCATAGCTTGTGGAGTAGCTGACTTTGTTGGGCAGAAGCTCACAAAGTGGAATGAGGAACTTATCATGCAGTTCTACTCCACGACACACTTCTACCCAGATGGGAGGATCACATGGATGTCTGAGGGTACAAGGTACCAATCCACAGTTGCTGAGTGGGCACATATCATTAATGCCCCAGAGGAGCAAGATGATGACTTGGATATCTATGCCAAGAAGAAGATGGACCACAACTCAATGTCAAATATGTACAAGGAGATCCCAAATGAAGCACTTGATACCTTCAATTTTGGCTCAGTACATTACCTTCTGTCAGGGCTCCCGACTATCAATTGGATCTTGAGGCACACCTTATTGCCCAAGTCAAGTGATCACAAGATGATCAGAGGCCATGCTATCAACTTGCTACATGTATTTGATGTACCTCAGAAGTTCAAAGTGATGAGCCTCATAGTGGAAACAATCAAGAGGACTGCAGCAGATCAGAAGAGGAGTTGCGGATATGCCCCTCAAATTCAGGAGCTCATCAACTCCAAGATGGGCACGGGCATATATTTATTGGACAAGGAACATTTGCCCATCCGTCCAGATTTTGAGGACAATCAAGTTGTCATGACTGAGAACGAGCCATCATCTGCCCAAGCATACGCAAAGAAGGAGAAGGCGAGGAAGGAGAAAGCTGCCAAGATGCCTACTCAAGAGGAGGCATCTGAGTATTTCTTGAAGACTAAACAAGAGCAGCTTGGTTACTTGATTGCATCCACGCTGAGGATTGAGCAAAGTCTAGCGACCCTCACTCAGAATCAGCAGAGCCTAGAGAGAATCATGGAACAGAAGTTCTATGACTTGGATGTCAAAGTAACGGAAGTTCAGTCTGCAGTGGAGCAGCTCCAGGAGGACATGCAGGAGAGGAGAGGCAGGACTACCACTCATGCCTTTGCCAGAGTGCCAAGAGGTCCGAGGTCGTCTGCCGTGCCAGTTGCTGACACAAGAGCCACCACCTCAGCACCAGCCACAGCCTCAGTTCCACCAGCTCCAGCATCTACTTCAGCTCCAACTCCAGCGTCTACTTCAGCATCTACCGAAGCCTTCGTCCTTAGAGTGATCCGGACTCCACCACCACCTGAAGATCAAGCCTGAGCGTCGATCTAGTGCTATGCATTTTCTAGGAACTTTTTGGTAACTTGTTGCCAAAGGGGGAGAAGGTGTATAGATCATAGGCTTCGAGAGAGAGAGAGTGTTGCCTTTTCTCTCTTGCTTTATTTGGTGGTTTTTCGAACTTGTTTGCTTTTGAGTGCTTGAGATACTATGCTTGTGAGACATTGATGATCATGTGTTTGATCATAAGCTACACTTAATGCTTGCTTATTTCTATTATCCTATCTATCTTGTGTGATCATTCACTATTGGTGATGAGTGCATGTATTTCATTCTTATCATTTTAAGCGCTCCACCAAGATGTATGTGACATGGAAGAGTAACCCATGACTCTAACTCTTTGTGCATTTGCAGTCCAAAGCAAATTTTAAATATGCAAAAATTTAGGGGGAGCTCTTACTTATCACATACTTCTCAAAGCGACGATATATTTCATGCTTATTATCATTTGTCGAAGCTTTGATCTATATGTTGTCATCAATTACCAAAAAGGGGGAGATTGAAACATCTGTGGACTCGCGCAACCGTTACCCTTGGGTGGAGCCCTGTGTGGACTCGCGCAACCGTTACCCTTGGGTGGAGCCCTGTGTGGACTCGCGCAACCGTTACCCTTCATGGGTTGAAGTCTCCATCAACGTGGATGTAGGATAGCACCACCTATCCGAACCACGGGAAAAACATCCGTGTCTCCAATTGCGTTTGAATTCTCCAAACCCTTCCCTTTACATTCTTGCAAGTTGCATGCTTTATTTTCCGCTGCCTATATACTCTTTGCATGCTTGCTTGAATTATGTGATGATTGCTTGACTTGTTCTAAATTAGCTAAAATCTGCCAAGAACTAAAATTGGGAAAAGGTTAAGTTTTTATTGGGTCAAGTAGTCTAATCACCCCCCTCTAGACATACTTTCGATCCTACAACACCCCCTCTCTATCGTTGCAAAATTTGCTAAGTGATATTAAGAAGGAAGGAAAAGAAGTATAGGAAAGAAAGAAAATAAGAAGAGGAAAGAAAGAAGAAGAGGAGAGGAAGAAGAGGAGAAATAAATAAGAAGAAGAAAAAAGAAGAAAAAGAAGAGGAGAAGAAGAAAGGAATAGTGCAGAAGAATAGAAAATAGAATATATTCTATTTTTTCTTCTTCTCCACTATTCCTTTCTTCTTCTCCTCTTTTTTCTTCTTTTTTTTCTTTGATCTTCTCCTCTAGCTATTCCTTTCTTCTTCTCCTCTTTTTTTTTCTTCTTCTTCTTAATTTTTATCGGGAACGAGGGTGTCGAGGATCGCCGAGGGGTCGAGAGTCGGGAACTAGGGTAGAGGGTCGAGGGATCGAGGGCCGAGGGTTCCAGGGTCGTCTAAGGGTCGAGGGTTCCAGGGTCGTCGAGGGTTCGAGGGGTCGAGGATCGCCGAGGGGTCGACAGAGGTTTCCTAGTGTCAAAGTATTGAAGAAATCCATGGCTTCATCATTAGCCGGAAGTAACCAAGGCATGACGAAGTCCTCCAAAGTTATTTTGGAATAGTGTCCCGGATAGGATAATTTGCCTTTTTGTATGAATTTCAGCAAAGGCCTTCCAAATAACGATATTTGGAAGGTTCTTGCTGAACTTTGTACCAAAAAGCGAATTATCCTATCTAGGATTCCGTTCCAAAATAACTTTGGAGAGCTTCGTACCATCATGCACCTGTTACTTTCGCCTAATGATGAAGACATGGTTTTGTTGAATCCTTTGACACTAGGCAACCTCCCGACCCCTCGGCGATCCTCTCGAACATGAGAGGAAGAAGAGGATCGCCGAGGGGTCGAGGGTTCCAGGGTCGTCGAGGGTTCGAGGGGTCGAGGATCGCCGAGGGGTCGAGAGAGAGATTTCCTAGTGTCAAAGTATTGAAGAAATCCATGGCTTCATCATTAGCCGGAAGTAACCAGGGCATGACGAAGTCCTCCAAAGTTATTTTGGAATGGTGTCCCGGATAGGATAATTTGCCTTTTTGTATGAATTTCAGCAAAGGCCTTCCAAATAATGAAGCGAATTATCCTATCTAGGACTCCGTTCCAAAATAACTTTGGAGAGCTTCGTACCATCATGCACCTGTTACTTTCGCCTAATGATGAAGACATCATTTTGTTGAATCCTTTGACACTAGGCAACCTCCCGACCCCTCGGCGATCCTCTCGAACATGAGAGGAAGAAGAGGATCGCCGAGGGGTCGAGGGTTCCAGGGTCGTCGAGGGTTCGAGGGGTCGAGGATCGCCGAGGGGTCGAGAGAGAGATTTCCTAGTGTCAAAGTATTGAAGAAATCCATGGCTTCATCATTAGCCGGAAGTAACCAGGGCATGACGAAGTCCTCCAAAGTTATTTTGGAATGGTGTCCCGGATAGGATAATTTGCCTTTTTGTATGAATTTCAGCAAAGGCCTTCCAAATAACGATATTTGGAAGGTTCTTGCTGAACTTTGTACCAAAAAGCGAATTATCCTATCTAGGACTCCGTTCCAAAATAACTTTGGAGAGCTTCGTACCATCATGCACCTGTTACTTTCGCCTAATGATGAAGACATGGTTTTGTTGAATCCTTTGACACTAGGCAACCTCCCGACCCCTCGGCGATCCTCTCGAACATGAGAGGAAGAAGAGGATCGCCGAGGGGTCGAGGGTTCCAGGGTCGTCGAGGGTTCGAGGGGTCGAGGATCGCCGAGGGGTCGAGAGAGAGATTTCCTAGTGTCAAAGTATTGAAGAAATCCATGGCTTCATCATTAGCCGGAAGTAACCAGGGCATGACGAAGTCCTCCAAAGTTATTTTGGAATGGTGTCCCGGATAGGATAATTTGCCTTTTTGTATGAATTTCAGCAAAGGCCTTCCAAATAACGATATTTGGAAGGTTCTTGCTGAACTTTGTACCAAAAAGCGAATTATCCTATCTAGGACTCCGTTCCAAAATAACGTTGGAGAGCTTCGTACCGTCATGCACCTGTTACTTTCACCTAATGATGAAGACATGGTTTTGTTGAATCCTTTGACACTAGGCAACCTCCCGACCCCTCGGCGATCCTCTCGAACATGAGAGGAAGAAGAGGATAAAAAAGAAGAGGAAGAAGAAAAAAAAGGAGAAGAAAGAATAGAGGAGTTCTTCTCCTCTATTCTTTCTTCTCCTCTTTTTTTCTTCTTCTTCCTCTTTTTTTATCGGGAACGAGGGTCGTCGAGGGACATATGATGTAGTGTCGTCGTTGTCGATATATACCCCCTCCCGATAGCTTCAACACGTGGGGGGGGGGTCGATATTACCCCCTCCTTGAAGCATTCTCGAGGCCACCCCAAACCCTTGAAGCGTTGTCGAGGCCACCCCAAACCCTAGAGAAGCAGCGTCGAGGCCACTAATTAATATATATGATTCCTTACTATGATTAGGTAGCTAGTTCTACGTTTGGCACTAATATATCCATCTGTCATGTTTGAATAATAATTGCCATGTTGTAAATATTTGTAGAAACTATGGACACCGCTCGAGACGAAGCAAAAGAAGCGTTGTTGAGGGACATAATCGCAGAAGGAAGTGATGCCGTCTCGTTGTTTCTCAACCACACCGATGGTCTGGAAGGAGAGGGTGAAGAAGCTGGCTACGGTGACCTAATGCCGGTGCAAGAAGAAGAACATGAGGACGGCTCCGGTGACCCAATGCCGGTGCAAGAAGGAGACCGTGATGACGGCTCCGGTGACCGAACCGAGTCCGGCCAGGTATATATATTAGTTAAGCCTGTGCTGACTAGCTGATTGATGCATTCATTGTTTTGGTATGTACACATATTAATTAAGTCTTTGTTCTTTTTTCTAGCCCTCCGGATCGAGCACAACTTCGGTAAAGAGACGAGGCCCAAAGAAAAAGTTGAGCTCGGATGAAAAGTTTGAGATCATAGCAATCGCGCCCGACGGCCAACCGATTGAACCCATCCGAACAAAGAACGCATTTGTTGCTCAGTGCGGGGTTCTGGTTAGGGACAAGATCCCGATAAGCATCCAGCAATGGTTTAAGCCGGCTACAGAAGACCCTGAGGTGTCTTATGTCAATGATATGCAGAAAAATGATCTTTGGACTGAGCTGAAGTCAAATTTCACCCTACCGCCAGAGGATAATCCAGAGAACCCAGTTAAAGAGCAATTAATCAAGTCTTTTGCTCTTAAGAGGATGGCAGAACTATTCAGGAGGTGGAAGAAAGAGCTGAATAAGTTTGTCGAAAATAATGAGACACCAGAATTCAAGGGCAGATATGAGAAGATCAGAGATCACTGGCCCGCATTTGTGGCCCACAAGACATCGGAAAAGAGTAAGAAGATGTCGGCGACAAACAAGCAAAATGCTGCGAAGAAGAAGCTTCACCATCGCACGGGGTCAGGTGGCTACCTCGTAGCCCGGCCTAAGTGGGCCAAGACTGAGAATGATCTGGTTGATAAAGGGATCGAACCAGAGACAATTAGCTGGCCAGACCGTTGCCGGACTTGGTTCTTCGGGGCTGGCGGAACCTTGGACCCTGTAACAGGGAAGTGCATTTGGACGAACGATCAAATGGACATACCAGTCAGGAAGCTTAAGCAGTATATCGAAGCAGCGCAGCAAGGGACGTTCTTTCCAGACAGAGAGAACGACGAGCTCACAATGGCCCTCGGGAATCCTGAGCACCCTGGACGGACACGAGGCACGCCAGGCTCCATTCCGTGGAAGGTTGGGTTTCCGGACGCAGGCGGTTACAAATCCCATGAGAGGAGGAAAAAAGTGCAGCAGACCCAAATGCAGGCGCTGCAAGCAAGGGTAGACGCGATAGAGGAACGAGAAGCAAATCGCAGCAAACGTACTGCCGAAGCTTCCCCCGAAGCTACCCCGCCATCTCAGCGCAGAAGCAGCGTGGCTTCCACCGAGCTGCTTCAGCCGGAGCATGCCTTGACGGCTCCTGCCAGCTATCCCGTGGATGCTATCACGGAGTCTCAAAATTGCCACCTTATGACGCAATGGATGAATTTGAAGGTCAAGGCGGCTGTTGGCTCTGTTTATCCTACTGAACCCGGCGCAACTTTTCACTGCCGGCCGATTCCAGAAGGATATGCTAGGGTGATGGTGGATGAAATAACGGAGGGATTTGAGGACCTCCAGCTTGACCACCCTACCGGTGAAGGGGAGACTCGGCTGGGGTCTGCTCTGAAGACTCCATGCCTATGGCGGAAGGAGCTCATCAACCTTCCGAACTGGACGCCTCCGCCTCCTCCTCCTCCTCCGGCGAGTCAGGGCACTCCGCCTCCTCCACCGCCTCCTCCTCCGGCGAGTGACGATCAGGGCCCTCGGCCGGCTCCTTCTCCGGCGCGTGGCGGCACTCCGCCTGCGCCGGCGCGCCCGAGCAGCCAGCCTCCTCCTTCTCCGCCTCGTCAGCAAGGGCGGAAGAGACCTGCCGCCGCTCCGCAGCTGCTCCGGCGCGTCGTAGTCCTTCTCCTCCGCCTCGTAAGCAAGTAAAGAAGACAACCGCTCCGTCTGCTCGGTCGGCGTCTAGCAGTACAACCAGAGGCGGGAGGACATACAGATTCGGTCCTTCTCTGAAGAGTCCACAGAAGTTACCATACGAGAGGACCCCGGAGGAGAACGCGAAGATCGCGCGAACCGAAGTGGATGACTGGTTTCAAGGGTTGAAAGCAAAGAGACATCCACCTCCGGAGGAGAAGGTAGATCCGGTGAAAGTGAAGCGCACTCTGGCTGCCCTGGCAAAACCACCCAAGTCTCCGCCGAAAGGCAACTATGAGCGCATTATTGCAAAGACATGGGCCGAAGCGGAGCGGTCGGGAAGTACAGTCAGTGATCAAAGGCTGAAAGAACGACGAGCAGCTGGGAAACAAATTGCCCAGCTCGGCGAACAAGCGAAGCAATCGTGCCCCCCGCTCAAGGTGCCTAGCGACATCGTCGATCCGAGGATGGTGCCCGGTTATGGCAATGTTGACGATTACCTGCCCGACGATGTACATTATGATCCCATGGAGGTGCAGATACACAGATACGAGTACGGGAAGCCTCTCGTCAAAGATGAAAAATCTTTAACAACGATGATGCGAAGATTACATGATTGGTACTTGAAAATCTGCAGAGAGTCTGGGGGGAGGAGTACTTTGTATGCGAGAGTTAAACCGGAGCATGACCTCGTTGGAATTGAACTGTTGCCTATTCCATTTGAGGAGTTCTATCAGTTTTTCAATCAATTGGCCCTCGATAAAACAACGATCACCTGCTACTGTCTGTAAGTACTACTACTTCTGTCATTAAGTCTCTCTATATAGCTCATCTCTTTCATTGCATGTATTTATAATTATCCTCACTATATTATGCAGATTGAAGATCGCCGAATTGAAGAAAAGACAAATCGGTGATATTGGGTTCGTTAACACATATCTCATAGATGCAACTGAGGTTGAACATCGTCCCGAAGATACCGAGGCCAACTTGCTACGATCATTCAAAAAAATGAAAACAAAGATATAATACTCTTTCCTTACAACTTCAAGTGAGTGTTACTGTCTTGTGCATATTCGGTTTCCCTTATATATTAGTCCAGGTTATAGTAATGTAATTGATGAGTTATGCATGCGTGTGCAGTTTCCACTATATTCTCCTAGAGATTAGGCTTGAGCAGGGAGTAGTAACCGTCTTGGACTCTAAACGAAAAGATCCCCAGGAGTATGCGGACATGACTGAAATCCTCAAGAAGTAAGTTAAATCGATCATTATCCACCATATCAGCAACTTTGTTCATTTCCTGATATCAAGTAATTGTTTTCTTTGTCCGGCAGGGTTTGGAGAAAATTCACCAGAAAAGTTCCGGGACTGCCGAAGGAGCTGGAATTTAGACACCCGAAAGTAAGTACTATAGTAGCATGTTCCGCGCATCTCCTAGTGATTCAAGCGCTAGTTTCATCAATACCATTTAGCATTCTTGCTTATCAGTTTGATTGACCTCTATTTCTTGTAAAGTGGTTGTGGCAGGAACAAGGGAATGATTTCTGTGGATACTACGTCTGCGAGTCCATCCGCCACACGACCTGTGAGCGGGGCGGGTACTCTGACGAACAATATGAAGTACGTAAATAACAACATTCACAGTTTTATTTTATTACCATCATTTGTGTTGAGTTTCATTCATTCATATATATATATGTATTGACCCCCTTCTTCAAATTAGATGTTTCGGAAGCGGGATGAACTCCTAGCACCAGCTCGCATGCGAGCAATTCAAGAGGAATTGGCGGCATTCTTTCTTGACCACGTGATCGCTGAAGACGGAGAATACTATGTGGACCATGAGTCCGTATGATTATATTTGTAAGAGATAATTATTGTATATATGTAGCCGGTAGTGTCGGATAGATATACGAGAACTTGTTGTTCGACCAATCTCTCGGAGAAGGAGAGGTGGTCGATATCACTTCTCTCTGTATGCATATATGTTCATGACGATCTTCTGTTTCCTTCGTTTGCTTACTAGCTAGCTAGCGTGTCTAGTCCTCTCTATACGTATGTATAGTACGTAGCGTCGACCAAGCACGGACATAAGAGAGGACACTTCTCTCTATTAATTATAGCTAGCTAACACAATATATGAAACACCTAAATTAACCCCCCAAAACCCCCCCCCCCCCCCCTTTCAAAAAAAAACAAAAACCCCAGCCACAGAAATGCTGACGTGTGGATGCCTATTGGTCCCGGTTGGTGCCACCAACCGGGACCAAAGGGTCTCCTGCCTGGGCTCCGCGCACAGGCCACGTGGAGGCCCATCAGTCCTGGTTCTGAATTGAACCGGGACTAAAGGGACAGGGCATTAGTACCGAAACTTTAGTCCCGGTTCAGAAACCGGGACTAAAGGCCCTTACGAACCGGGACAACAGGCCCTTTTTCTACCAGTGGATAGAAAATATGCATCAACTCTTCACCACAAGGCATCGCACGTAACACCCATATCCATTGCATGTGCACGGTAGTGTCTGTACGACCTACACAACTTCATTGACCTCGTGTATTTCATTGTGTTCCATTGTGTGTAGAGTTAATTGCATCCATGGTATGCAAACTTGCATGGTGGGTGAAAGAAATAAACTTAAAAAATAACACAAATTGATCACACAAGTCAGATTTACGTCAACTATAACACTAACTATGTGGACATGGCGAGTCAGCATGAGTGCAGGCCAACACACTCTCAAAATCGAAAAGCATTAATGGATTCATTTGAATTATGAAACAAATGACATATCACAATAGCATTGTCACTACACCACGGTAGGTGAGCATATTATCTCTAGGATTTATCGGCGCTCGCACAATTATTTCATATGACTCAAAAGATACATTAACTCTTCGCGATAAGGCATCATATGGAACACACACATCCATTTTCACGTGTGAGTGTAATAGTGTCCGTACAGTCCATGTAACTACATTAACCTCATTTCATCGTTCATAATGGAATATACTACATTATTCCATCCTCGATAGTAATCCAATTGGACCAAAATATAACTCCCCTCCCGTGAAAAGAAACATTGCTAATCTATATGCCATATTTTGGTAATCTCAGAGATGGTGTGATTTTAAAATTTTGAAAAATAGTTGAAGTCACATGGTAATATGGAGAGGATCTCTTTCCCAATATTCCCAAGATGCTTGAAAAATGTAAAGTCTAATTTTTTATAGTGGAATAAATATCACTTCTGGCATTTGTTATTTACTCTAAGTATGAATATAGCGTAATACTATTGTAGTTTAATATCATACACTAATATTGTCCATATCTCTCCACGTGGGCGATGGTCTATTCACACCAACGCGGTAGGTGAACAATGAACCCTATATTTGTCGATGCTCGCAAGTTTTCACGTGACTCGAGTAGATACGGTACGATATCGTACGGAATACCCATATCCATCCGTTTGCTAGTGAACAGTGTCTTTACAACCCTCATTAACTCCGTCAACCTCACATATTTTCCCCATATATTAATAGAACATTCTACATTATTCAAACCTCCAAGAACAACTCGAAAACTCTAAGAAAATCAACTCATAAGTACAAATGGGGGAAATAATAACTGGCGAACGTTCCCTAGGAGGGAGATCTTAGAGAACGTCCCCACAACCATTGGATTCATATCAAATGGATGGCCAAAAAAATTAAATGATTGTCATTTTTTGCCGCTACATGGCAACTTTATCTTCCGATCATGACAACTTCTGTAAAATTGCCATGACAACTTTAGTTGAAATTGCATGACAATTTGAGCGTTCGCTGGGAAAATACTCCCAGAGAACGTTCCCCAGATATTGCCATCCAAAAACCTCCATTGGTAACACCAGGAAGCAATTTCAAGCTTAGGGAATAAAGGCCACGTGGCAATTCAGAAGGAGGTCTCCTTTTCAAAATTTGAATAGAATAAATGCTCGAAATTAATAACAACCAATTTACAGCAATATATTTCCCTTTAAAAAAATTGAAAACAATAATTGCTCGAAATTAATAACATCCAATCTACAGGAAGATATTTCCATTTTAGAAATTTGAAAATAATAAATGGCTGAAATTAATTTCGTCTACATTTCCAGCGAGAGAATATATTCTTTTTGGCCGGCGTTTATTAATTTCAAAAATATTAGTCTACTGCAATAATGTCGTCCCTATCTCTCCGGGTGGGCGCTGGCATGCTCGCATCACCCTCCGGTAGGTGAACTTATCATCTCGAATAGATTTTTTCACGCCAACGGTCGATCTCACGTAACTAAAAAAAGCATTTTAACCCTTCACGCCACGGCACTGCACGTACCCGTTCCCGCGCTGTAACATTAATTATTTTTCACACCAACTTTCAATCTCGCGTAATTAAAAAAATGTGTTAACCCTTCGGGCCACGGCATCGAACGTGCCCGTTACCGTGCTGCAACCACACGCGCGCGGTATCCCTCTTCGTGCGTAATCGGGCATCCGGCATTTGTCCCGCGCTCCAGCATTGGTCCAAGAGGATCAAAACAAAATCACCTGGTTGGAGAGCACAATGTGTGTGTGTGTGTGAAAAGATTTCAAAAGATTTTGAAATCTTGGTTGTTATTAAAGAGGAAAGAAACTGATGGGCAAACAAATTTTGGCAGGCAGCAAGGAGGTTTGGACCTTGGGGAGGGGCGACATTTCCAACGGTCACCTCCGGGTTTCTCCTATTTACGCAGCCCCCGGGGCGAAGGCGAGACAGAGTGAAAACGAGAACCAGAGGAGAGGAGCCCACCGGCCTCGCCTAGTCACAGCGCCCCCCCCCCCCCCCCCCCCCCCCCTCCGCCACCTCCCCTCCCGCCCGTCCCCCCATGGCCCCTCTCGCGCCGTCGACGGCGGCGAGCTCGCCGGAGCTGCGGCGGAAGCGGACGGCCGCCGCGCCCCCGCCCCGCTCGCCGCCGGAGCCGCGCCGCTTCTGCTCGATCTCCGACGTGATGCGCCGGGCGCGCCCCGTCGACGCGCCGCCGCCCCTCGCCCGCGCCCGCCACGTGATGGCCCTCTGCGAGGCGTGCGGCGCCGGGGACCGCGACGAGGAGCTGCTGCTCTGCGACATCTGCGACCGCGGCCGCCACACCTTCTGCCTCCGCCCCATCCTCCCCGCCGTCCCGCTCGGCTCCTGGCTCTGCCCCGACTGCGCCCCGACCTCCATCATCCGTGCGTCCCTCCCCCGCCGCGCGAACCCGGCGACTCGATCTCGCCATTGCCGCTCCCCTCCCCCTCTTGTGTCCGCGCTCGCTCGCTCGCCTGCCGTGAATTCCATCTCATCTCGTCCTCTTGTTGGTTGAATTTCTGTCAGGTTTCCCGTTGAAGCAGAGCAAGATCGTCGATTTCTTCCGGATCGAGAAGGGCGCGGAGGGCGGCGCCGTCCGGCCGGCAAAGTGCGGGCTTTCTCAGGGTAATTTTTTCTTATCTCTGAAATTTTGAATCGCATGGATTTTGTTCATTGTGTGGCTTAAGCTAGGGAGTCTGCGATGAGGAATCGTCGCTCAATTGTTACACATACTGCATTGCCATCTGCTGATATGCAAATAATTCATAAGGTGTAAATAGTTCATCTGTAATACTTGACTGATTATGAGTATGATGCACATCTGGTAGGAGAAAAAGTTGTACCCTATGTGGGTATTGTGTGTCGATTCGTTGATTGTTTTCTTTTGCTAGGCTGACCAGTCGACACAGTAGTATCCTGCATATATGTCACAGTGGACTAGAATTTCTAGGTAATGAACATTGAAAAATGCAGTGAGCTATCACCGCAGGAAATGCGCGGGAAAGCTACCGCCGCCAGCATTGCGTGGCCGAACCAACACTGCTGGAAATACGCGGGAAAGCATCGTTAAAAAACTTTAATTTGATCTTAATAGCACACTATTAGTAGGATTGTGTTGTTGAAGTAGGTTGGTCAACTATGTACGGATTAATTGACTTACATTGATTTGTGCACATGCATATCAGGATGATTCGCAGAGATACGTCACATGTATTTCCTGTTTGAGATCTGCCTTGCACTTATTGAGCCATAAAACCCTGCCACCTTTTTAGTTTATTTAAAATAGGATTGATTACGTGTAGGATGCACTTCTAGTGGGAGAAAAAGTTATATCTTGTAGGGGTTGTTGTATGTTGATTTATGAACTGTTCTGTTTTGTTGTAGGGGTCAATACAGTAGTATCCTGCATATATCTCCAGTGAATTCTAGTTTCTAGGTAATGAACAAACACAGCGAGCTATCACCACTGCAAATGCGTGGGAAAGCTATTGCCTTCAGAATTACGCGGGAAACTATCGCTGCTGGAAATGCGCGGGAAATCATCGTTCAAAAAACATTAATTTGATCTTAATAGCACAGTTTTATTTTAGTAATAGGGATGTGCTATTGAAATAGACCGGTCAAGTTTGTACGGATTAAATGACTTCCATTTATTCGTGGGGATATGTGACATGCATATCATGTTGAAGATCTGCCTGCTTTCATTGAGCCATAAAAAAGCCACCACCTTTTGTAGTTTATATAAAATATGACTGAATATGTGTAGGATGCACATCTGGTGGGAGAAAAGGGGGTGTTGTATGTTGATTCGTGAATCCAATAGTATCCTGCATATATCTCCAATTAACTGAAATTTCTAGTTTGTTGGGACATTCGACTGCATATATCTCCAATCCAATAGTATCCTGCATATAGCTCACTGCATTTATTCATTATTTAATACTTGTATACAGATGCTAAGAGGCGAAAGAGGCGATCTCTTGTTATGCACAAGAAGAAGAGGAGGCTACTGCCATTTGTGCCCACTGAAGATAGAGTTCGAAGGCTTGAACAGATGGCTTCTGCAGCCACTGCATTGACATCTTCGAAAATGGAGTTCAGCAATGAGCTGACTTATGTGCCGAGTATGGCCCCTATGTCTGCCAATCAAGCAAAACTGGAGGAAGGTGGTATGCAGGTTAGCAAATTTTTACTTTAAACAGTATAATGCATTTCTTGATCTCTTGGTGCCTAAAGATACACTTGTTGACTTTCAAGGTTCTTACAAAAGAGGACAAAGAAACCATCGAACTCTGCAGAAGCATGTTGAAAAGAGGAGAATGCCCTCCACTTCTGGTGGTTTTTGATTCCCATGAGGGGTATGTTTTTGGAATTATTCTTCTAACGTTTCTTCATTTTTCAGTACGGAGTAGTTAAACTAACGCATATTTGTTTTCAGTTTCACTGTGCAGGCTGATGCATATATTAAGGATCTCACATTCTTAACTGAATACACTGGCGATGTTGATTATTTAAAGAACAGGGAAAATGATGGCTGTGATAGTATAATGACCCTTCTATCACCAGCGGATCCTTCCCAGAAGCTTGTCATCTGCCCTGACAAACGTGGAAACATAGCCCGCTTTATTAATGGCATTAACAACCACACTCCGTAAGTAGTCGCTGCCTATCCTTATGAATGTACATGTGTTAAGCATTACTTACGCCACTCTAATATTGTCCAATTCCTGCAGTGATGGAAAGAAAAAGCAGAACGTCAAGTGTGTGAGGTACGACATCGACGGCGAGTGCCATGTCTTGCTGGTCGCCTGCCGTGATATAGCTCGTGGTGAGAAGCTGTACTACGACTACAACGGGCATGAGTATGCGTACCCAACGCATCATTTCGTCTAACTCCCCCAATAGTTCTGACCTGCCCAGCATCAAGGAGTCTGGGCGATTAATGGTGGCACTTTCAGCATTGCCGCTGAAAATCCAGTAACTTATATACAGTTCAATTGCCAGAAGAGGTCCCCGATGGCGAACAATATACATGCTGATGTTGTTAGTATCTAGTAGTGAAAACAGTCTTCATTCAGCTGTGGAGAGAGACAAGTGGGATCTTCGTTTTCTTTTTCTCCTGACCTCCCAAGATGCTGTCATCTTATTCATATTCATTATTGTTGCGGAGTTCCTGCTCGACTTGAGTCTTTTTCGGGGACTCATCCCCCTTTCTATAGGAGTAAATATCTATCTGCCCCTGTCTCTCTCTGTAGAATGGTTAAGTAGCTGTTGTGTCCCAATTAGTGGTACATTTGAAACTGGAAGAGAAATGTTTCACCCCATTTGTTGGGGAATTGTTCTCTATGTTCAGTTATTTCGGATGGTGAAATATGCTTTCCCTATTGGTGCTGTGATTTTCTTTTACTTTGTTATTATTGCCCTATCGCTGCTGGGTATTTTATTTATTTGTTCTTTTGACACTTTCCAACTTTTAGAAGCCGTGCCAAGCTACCAGCAGTGATCTTGAACTTCCTTGCCTTTGTAACCTCTTGAAGTTGATCCCCAACTAACTTCAGAACTATATGAATTCTTAAAATGAAATCCAGTGCTGCTGATTTCGCCAAGAAAAGTTTTTGCAGACTACTGTGTATGTGTTTAGAACTATGCTATGAACCCATAACTTGTCAACTAAAATGTTACCAAATGTATAATTGATTTGACACCATAGAGATAAAATGTGTCATGCTATCAATTTAGTTTGACAACTATAAGTTACAAAGCTTTTTTTTAAACTATGCATGAGAAATATGTTGAAGGACTATGGATAAGAAATAAAGATAAAGTAGATTTAGACTAAGTACAACTTGTCGTATACTCCAGGTCTCCCCCCATGTTATACTCTATATACCCATTAAGAGTCAGACTAACAACATTGAAATCTTTTAGGGGTTGTTTGGATTGTGCCCGATCCAACCCCGCCAAACTATGGCAACACGCCACCCTGGAAGTATTAATCTCACAGAGCGGGCCGTGAGTGGGCCAGCCCAATTAGGTGTCAATGAATCCGGTCTTGGGAACCTTTTAGAACGTTTCGGTCCATTTTTTCATTTCTTTATTTTGTTGTTGTTTCCCTCACGGATTTTTTTGTTTTTTCTTTTGGTTTTCAACGGTTTTTGGGGGTTTTAATGGTTTTTACCTTTCTATCTCGGTTTTTATTGGGTTCTTTCTTTTTTTATTTTTTTCTCCGTTTTCTTTATTTCTTTCTCAGTTTTCGTCGGTTTTTTCACTGGTTCTCTTTGGGTTTTCTTTTTTCTTTGCTATAACTTTAGTTTCCCTTTGCTCCTCACTGGTTTTCTTGGTTTCTTTCTTGGTTTTCACATTTTTTTCATTTTCGCACCTTTTCTTTGTTTTCTATGGTTTTTGTTTGTTTCTTTCTTGAATTTTCTATTTTTGCACCATCTCCCCCCGGTTTTCTTGTTTCCTTTTTCTGTTCGGTTTTCTTTCATTTGTTTCTTATGTTTCTTTCATTTTTAATTATTTCAGCACATATCTACATTTTTGTTACACAACGTACATCTTTCGTACACATCAAGAACATTTCATAATACATGTTAGACATTTTTCAATAAATGATTAATATATTTTTTCAAGTAAATCAAATACTTTGATGTATATGTTTTTCATATACATTGCACATTTTTGGTATACATATAAAACATTTTTAATATAGATTTAACATTATATATGTATATGATTTTTTTTCAAATATATGCTTTGATGTCTAATTTTTCCGTACAGAAGATAAATATTTCTTAAACACCCGACACATTTTTTTATGCATGTTCAACATTTTTCACATACAGTTAAACATTTTTCAAATATATGTTTAACATTTTTGAAAACTTATACTTTTTGTTGTCTACTTTTTTCCATACACATTGTATATTTTTTTCTATACACCAGGAACATTTCTTATATACATGTTTAACACTTTTCAAATACATGATTAATACTTTTAAAAATTAATTTTTAGAGTTTGCTTTTCCCCTAAACATCGCTCTATTTTTATATACATCAGGAATGTTTTTAATATACAGTTTATACAACATTAACATATTTTCATATACATGTTTTGATATATATTTTTTCATAGAAATTTACAAAAAAATTATATATTAAATTTTTTTTGTACATGTTTAACATTTTTTTATGAACGATTAACATTTTTCAACTTCTGTATATGAAGTGATATTTATAATAGATGTAATCAGAAATTTTTGAAATACAAGCAAAATTAAAAAAATAAAGCAGAAAATCCAATGCAAGGATGTGTAAGAAAACAGAAGAAATAAAAGTGCTGAAGGCCTGTCCGTGCTGGGCTGGCCCAATCGGATGGCTGCCTGAGTTAAGACATCCTATTGTCTCGCGTCAAGCGAGACATAGGAGCGCCTGCACCACATACTCTTTTTACCTCAAAATAAGTCCCACATACTTTTTTTTTCAGTTGAAACCCGTCCCACATACACATGCGTGCGAAGCAAACAGATGCACATGTACTCACTTTATTTTTATTTAGTCCCCGTATTTGCTTTGCTCAAAGTCAAGCTTTGTAAATTTTGACAAAGTTTATTATTATTGAAAGTACTTTCACATCACATTGATTTGTTATGATAAATGTTTAGATTGTTTTCTATAAATTTGGTCAAACTTTACGAAGTTTGACTTTAGTCAACTCTAATATGTAGAGTAAATAAAAACAAAGGGAGTACCTACGTTGGCGATTTCCTATTCGTCGCATTTTGCGACAGAATGTCGAGGCTACACACATCCTTCGCTGCAACATGGGACGGCCCAAACAACAAACAACAACAACAAGAAGAACAACGCCTTTAGTCCCAAACAAGTTGGGGTAGACTAGAGGCGAAATTCATAAGATCTCGCGACCAACTCATGGTTCAGGCATATGGATAGCAAACCTCCACACACCCCTGTTCATAACTAGTTCGCAACATGGGATGACCCACATTTTTTTTGTGGGTGAGCATCCCGGCTTTGGGAAGACTAGAAGGTTCTGACCGGTTTTGGGAACCTTCTAGAAGGTTCCTGAATCGGTTTCGCCTTCATGATTTTTTCCTTTTTCCTTTTATTTTTTCTCTTTTTTACTTTTCTTCTCTTTTTCAGTTGTTTTTTCTTCATCGTTTTTCCGGATTCTTCTCTTTTTTATATTTAATTTCCTTTATTCTTTTTCTTGTTCCAAACAATTACAAATTTACAAAAATGGTTCATGTTTTAAAAAATTGTTTTATTTTTTTTAAAATCTGTTCGCAATTTAAAAATGGTTAGAAATCTCAAAATTGTTTGCAACTTTTTGAAGTATTTCCTAGTTACGCTGCTCCTTAGACTTTGGGCGCCTCATTTGTCACTACTAGCACGCAGAAGGCACACCTAGAAATTTCAAACAATGTTTAGAAATATTAAAATTGTTTGCAACTTTTCAAGTATTTCCTAGTTACGCCGCTCCTTAGACTTCGGGCGCCCCATTTGTCACTACTAGCAGGCAGAAGACACACCTAGAAATTTCAAGATGGTTAGAAATTTCAAACAATGTTAAGAATTTTAATAAAAGAAATCTGTTTGCAATTTAAAAATGGTTAGAAATTTTAAACAATGTTTTTTGTTTTTAAAATTTGCTTGAATTTTCAAAAAAGGTTCATCATTTCAAATTTTGTTCTTAAATTCAAAAAATATTCAAAATTTCTAAAGATATTTACGTTTTAGAAAAATGTTCCAGAATTTTTAAAAATTGTTGTATTTATAGAATAAATGTCCGGAATTTCAAATGATATTCTTGTTTTCAAGGTTTGTTTACAAAACCAAAATGTTCACGTTTTCTTGATTTTTTTTGGAATTTAAAAATTATTTGCGTTTGTCAAAAATTGCTTATAATTTGAAAAAATAGATCGAAATCTGTAAAATTGTTTGCAACTTTTCAAGTACTTCGTAGTTACGCTGCTCCTTAGACTTGGGGCGCCTCGTTTGTCACTACTAGCCCGTGCATATTTGTGGTATTTTTTATTTGAAAGTAAGAGAAGGGGTCACAGTTGGTTGGGAAGATTTTTTTTGACAGATTCCATAAATTTTCATTACACATTGGCAAAACATGTAAACATAATTATGATCTGGAATCAATTGTTTATTATTTGTCACTTACAACTTTCCAAGAACCTAATACTTCTCTGCGGGCCATGGTGCTGGAGGGCATTGCTGGAAAAAAAATGTCATATACACAAACTGAGGTCAGATGGCCTGCAAGTGCATATTGCTATTGTAGCACTTTCGTGATAAATAGAGTGTCGAATCCACATGAAGCGAATAGGAAGGCACCACAAACCCCGCAGTTATGCTGTCACTTAACGAACTACGTACGCACCTAAACCATAGTTTGGAAATAGCCTACTTTAGTAAGTTGCTAGGAACACAAATAAAATGGATAGTGTTTACTAAATTACGAACAAGAAATAAAAGACAGAAAAGTAAAGAGACTAAACTACGTGAAACGGTGCTTGAGTAGTAAACGTTCCCGAGGGAATTGGAGTCATCACCACAAGTATGATGCTGACAATACATGATGAACATGACTCTCTAATTGTATCACTAAGCCACTTGTATATGATCTCGCGTGGGCGGAGCCATATAAAGTACTCATCCCCACCAAGGTTACTGTGTACCGTGCTTCCCCACTCCGGTTATCACAACGATGATTAAGGGGAGTGAACTCCCCGTGGTCACGGCCTTAAATTCTAGGGTTCTCTACTAATCCCTATTGCAATGATCAGGAGGAAGCGAGAATGTGTCCTGTCACCACCTACCCTCCACAACTATCCTTCTCACCAATATGACTTGCCTGAAGTCCACAAGGGAATAATGTTGTGTGGGTGTCCTTGACAACACCATGAGGCAATCAACGCAACACATATAAAGAGAATATTGGACAACTTATTAAACAAAGTACTTATCATTCAAGGGTTCACCCAAATCCTAAGAACTAACACAACTACTCAAACATCATAGAGGGAGAGGGCAAGTTACAAGCCAACATGAAGCCGGTGGAGGAGAGGACCATAGCGGCGCCGGTGATGGTGTTGACGGCCCGCCAGCGGTGAAGACCACACCGACCCAAAGGCCGGTGCGCGTGGTGGAGGCACCCCTTCTTCTTCCTCTTGGTTTGGCCCTTCTCTTCTCTATGGAGGTGGTTTTGGAGAAACAATGGAGATGGATAATGGCTGCGTGGATCAATGAATGTTGATGGAGCATCAGAGACGGCGGCAAGGGTTGTGGATGACTTATATGGAGAGCCTCCCTAGCCTCCTCCCTTGATGAGCTTCATCCAGGGGCTCACAATGAGCCTAATCCTACCCAATCTCTTCTTTACGAGCCAAGGATCCCGTGGGATCGAACGGGTACGAAATCTGTGAAGAATTCCGTCAGGAAGGGCGATTTTTGGAGCTGTCTTGACGTCAAATGACCGCTCAAACGACCGCGAGAATGCCATCTTTCCTGCTATCCTTTTGTGTAATCTCTTTCCAGTAAAACGACCGCCATTTCTTCATACGAACTCGGAATTTGAAGTTCTTGAGCTCGTTGAATTCGTATGAACGATGCCGATACATTTATAGTCTTAGATCTTGATTTGGAGCACTCTAGAAAAAAAATGATTTTTTCCGACCTTCGAAATGGCTAAGTTTGACCCCTGACTGACCCCGTTTTGAACCCATACTTGCTCTTTTCATCATGCTTGTTCCCAGGTTGCCCCAATACACCTATAGACACAAGAAAAGAAGGAAAACTAATAAAACCCAAATAAATACACAAATGTGCAATGATCACAATGAAAAGCGCAAAAACGGTAATCATGCATAATGGACATACATTTGGTTCAATGAGACATGATATATAAAGAGAACATGCAAAATATGAGCTCTAAAAATGCGTAAAATATAGATCCATCATGGTCACTGCTAGAACAAATGGCATAAACATTGGTAGCACCATACTATCAAAAGAGGTGGAAGCAGTTTACAAATCTCACAGAAATTGTCAATTCGAATTAAGTACATCACTCCCCGTCTTCCAATCCTTTTTACTGGTAGCACCATAATGTTGGGGAACGTAGTAATTTCAAAAAATTTCCTACGCACCCGCAAGATCATGGTGATGCATAGCAACGAGAGGGGAGAGTGTCGTCTACATACCCTCGTAGACCGTAAGCGGAAGCGTTATAACAACGCGGTTGATGTAGTCGTACATCTTCATGATTGATCGATCCTCAGCACCGAACTTACGACACCTCCGTGTTTAGCACACGTTCAGCTCGGTGATGTCCCGCGAACTCACAATCCAGTAGAGCTTCTGGGAAGAGCTTCGTCAGCACGACGGCGTGGTGACAGTGATGATGAAGCTACCGACGCAGGGCTTCGCCTAAGCACCACTACGATATGACCGAGGTGGATTATGGTGGAGGGGGCACCACACACGGCTAAGAGATCAATGATCAATTGTTGTCTCTATGGGGTGCCCCCCTGCCCCCGTATATAAAGGAGCTAGGGGGAGGTGGCCGACCAAGAGGAGGGCGCGCCAAGGGGGGAGTCCTACTCCCACCGGGAGTAGGACTCCTCCTTTCCTAGTAGGAGTAGGAGAAGGGGGAAGAGAAGGAGAGAGGAGGAAGGAAAGGGGGGCGCCGCCCCCCTCCTTGTCCAATTCGGACTAGAGGGGGAGGGGGCGCGCTGACTGCCCTAGCCACCCTCCTCTTCTCCACTAAGTCCCAATAGGCCCATTACATCCCCCCCCGGGGGGGGGGGGGGTTCGGGTAACCCCCCGGTACTCCGGTATATGTCCGAAACCTCCAAAAACACTTGCGGTGTCCGAACATAGTCGTCCAATATATCGATCTTTACATCCCGATCACTTCGAGACTCCTCGTCATGTCCATGATCATATCCGGGACTTCGAAGTACCTTCGGTACATGAAAACACAAAAACTCATAATATCGATCATCACAGAACTTTAAGCGTGAAGACCCTACGGGTTCGAGAACTATGTAGACATGACCGAGACATGTCTCCTGTCAATAACCAATAGCGGAACTTGGATGCTCATATTGTTTCCTACATATTCTACAAAGATCTTTATCGGTCAAACAACATACGTTGTTCCCTTTGTGTATGTTACTTGCCCAAGATTCGATCGTCGATATCTTAATACCTAGCTCAATCTCGTTACCAGCAAGTCTCTTTACTCGTTCTGTAATGCATCATCCCGCAACTAACTCATTAGTCATATTGCTTGCAAGGCTTATTTTGATGTGCATTACCGAGAGGGCCCAAAGATACCTCTCCGACAATTGGAGTGACAAATCCTAATCTTGATCTATGCCAACTCAACAAACACCATCGGAGACACCTATAGAGCACCTTTATAATCACGCAGTTACATTGTGACGTTTGGTAGCACACAAAGTGTTCTTCCGGTATTTGGGAGTTGCATAATCTCATAGTCACAGGAACATGTAGAGAAGGCAATATCAACAAACTAAATGATCAAGTGCTAAGCTAACGGAATGGGTCAAGTCAATCACTTCATTCTCCTAATGATGTGATCCCGTTAATAAAATGACAACTCATGTCCATGGCTAGGAAACTCAACCATCTTTGATTAACGAGCTAGTCAAGTAGAGGCATACTAGTGACACTATGTTTGTTAGTGTATTCACACATGTATTATGTTTCCGGTTAATACAATTCTAGCATGAATAATAAACATTTATCATGATATGAGGAAATAAATAATAACTTTATTATTCCCTCTAGGGCATATTTCCTTCAGTCTCCCACTTGCACTAGAGTCAATAATCTAAATTACACAGTAATGATTCTAACACCCATGGAGTCTTGGTGTTGATCATGTTTTGCTCGTGGAAGAGGCTTAGTCAACGGGTCTGCAACATTCAGATTTGTATGTATCTTGCAAATCTCTATGTCTCCCACTTGGACTTGATCCTTGATGGAATTAAAGCGTCTCTTGATGTGCTTGGTTCTCTTGTGAAATCTGGATTCCTTTGCCAAGGCAATTGCATCAGTATTGTCACAAAAGATTTTCATTGGACCCGATGCACTAGGTATGACACCTAGATCGGATATGAACTCCTTCATCCAGACTCTTTCATTTGTTGCTTCCGAAGCAGCTATGTACTCCGCTTCACACGTAGATCCCGCCACGACGCTTTGTTTAGAACTGCATCAACTGACAGCTCCGCCGTTCAATATAAACACGTATCCGGTTCGCGATTTAGAATCGTCCGGATCAGTGTGAAAGCTTGCATCGACGTAACCATTTACAACGAGCTCTTTGTCACCTCCATAAATGAGAAACATATCCTTAGTCCTCTTTAGGTACTTTAGGATGTTCTTGACCGATGTCCAGTGATCCACTCTTGGATTACTTTGGTACCTCCCTGCTAAACTAATAGCAAGGCATACATCAGGTCTGGTACACAACATTGCATACATGATAGAGCATATGGCTGAAGCATAGGGAACACTTTTCATTTTCTCTCTATCTTCTGCAGTGGTCGGGCATTGAGTCTGACTCAGCTTCGCACCTTGTAACACAGGCAAGAACCCTTTCTTTGCTTGATCCATTTTGAACTTTTTCAAAACTTTGTCAAGGTATGTGCTTTGTGAAAGTCCAATTAAGTGTCTTGATCTATCTCTATAGATCTTGATGCCCAATATGTAAGCAGCTTCACCGAGGTCTTTCATTGAAAAACTCTTATTCAAGTATCCTTTTATGCTATCCAGAAATTCTATATCATTTCCAATCAACAATATGTCATCCACATATAATATTAGAAATGCTACAGATCTCCCACTCACTTTCTTGTAAATACAGACTTCTCCAAAAGTCTGTATAAAACCATATGCTTTGATCAAACTATCAAAACGTTTATTCCAACTCCGAGAGGCTTGCCACTACAAGAGATCGGGCCTACTATGACGAGACACAAAATGTCATCGAATAGCTAATAACGTCACAAATTACCCCTAAGTGACGTTTTATGGGCGTCACAAGGATCATCACGGAATCCCCGTCACAGATTATTCCTAGTGACGGCGCACGCAAAATAACGTCACTGGATATAGGACCTTCAGTGACGTTCTCTAGAACATCATCAAGTTGTTACTTTTGTGACAGTCGATTAATGTCACATGCTACGAGAAAAAATTCCATATTGCACCATATTCAGTGATGTAGGAACGTCACAAATTCATGCCACGTCAACACCCAAGCAGACTATCCCACAGCTAGCATCATTAGTTTCATTATTGGTGAAGATGACACCACATATATTTGATTTATTTTGAATTTAAATTATGACAAATGATTAAATCCACTATAATCCAAATGCATATGACAATAATTATTTAATTCATATGAGATTATATAAATATAAGTTAAGATCCAAATCACATCATAAATTTATGATATTATATATTTAATCGTCTCAGCCAATTCGTCCTCTTGTGTTTCATAGTTAAAATTAACACTGACTCACGAGTTTGACAGAAGAATAGACAAGTTGAAAAGAAATATTTAGATAAGTAAAGACCACATGTGTTATCCTGATGATTGCAATGTATGATTCAACAACTATCTTTCCATCGCAAAAGGATGGCCTTCATGCACCATTAAGTTTGAATTAGGACTGCTAAGTTGCTTGCTGAGTTGCTTGAGCCCTTAAGAGAAAACCAATCAGGATATCCGTCTCTTGTTGCTTCTTTTGCCATGCTCCATTCTTCTCTTGCTCGATCTTCTTCACATCTTCTAATTATTCGTGTTGCTTCCTCTACACCTCTTCAAATGCTCTCGCTTGTGCTTCAAGTCTCACCACTAACTCCTCTCAGTGCCTATAAATTGACAAAACATAACAACATTGCATCTTGATGAGATGAAAACAGACAAGATAAAAAGGTGAGAGTACCACTAAGAAGCTTACAATCTATCAAAATATGAATGTAAAATAGAGAGGTGCATTATTAAATGTTAAGGCAAACATATGGATGGGCAAATGAAACAGTAAACTGAAGAATAACTTATAATGGTAAAAAACATGCATAACTAAGAGATAAATTTCATTTATCATTCTGAAAAGGAGCAAGCATCACCGATAAGATATCAAGTTAGTAACCTAGGCAAGAAGCAACTATGCTTGGACAACAACTTTTAGATCAAACTCAACCAACCTATATCATTCTACTAAAAAGCAAGCATATAAACCAATCAACAAATCATACTAGATTTTAGGATTAGAAACCATGCATTACAATCTTATTCTCATGCCTTTGTGTTGTAGCAGCAAAAACCATGTATTTCTCATTACAAGAATTATTATTTTTATGTTACTTTGGATTATTGGATTTGGATCAAACCATATGTAAACAGCGAAGCACTCCTCAGTTTGTTACAAGAACTGAAGACAAATGTCTTATTCACAAGTATTTGTGTATGCATTTTCTTACTATCATGAGGGCACTATGCACAGGTAGAAAAGCATGAAAAAATAAACAACAAGAACACAACAAAGAAACAAGACAAGTACCTGTCATTTGCATCTCTCGCCTCTCTATCCTTTTGCTCAATTCTTTCTTCTAGAACTCAGATCCTTGCTGATGAATTAGAGTTCCCAAATCTCCCGGATCTTGATGCATAACTCATGCTGGAAAGGAAGGTGCTATGGGCGTTTTCTTCCTTTAGAACTTCAGCCACAATCATTGAATCAAACACTGGTTGTCACTTCTGATTGTGTTTCCCTTTTCTTTTCCATTGCATTCTATTGTATAAAGGAAAACATTGATGCTCAAGTAAGGCAAAGTTCATATGATGGATACACTCGATCAATATGAGAATCATTTCAAGTCAAAAACAATAAAGGAAGAAATCTTACATAAGCTAGATGTGTCGGCTCGCTCATGCTGTTAGTATGGGTCTCTTTGAAAAACTCAATGGGACTTGGCTCCTGATTATTGTACTTGCCATTTTCCTATATATGAAAATCTAACATTACCACTCCATATATAATGACAAGATCCGATAGACATAGGACTAGAAGTAAGGTATTTGGAATGCTTACAATTTTGCTGAAAGTGGAAACATAAGACCTAATTAAAGCCAGTGAATGCACACTGATGTACACATTATTCAAGATGTAAGTCCACACGATATATTAGCATTGCTTTGGACATAGCAAGAGTGGCTTCCCCTTCATCTCTCAAAGCCCCTTCCTAGAGCTTACATGAATATAATAAAGTAGATAAGTTAGGATGCAAGCACGGGATGCACTAATATTGTGTATAACTAATTGTTAAAGTGAAATTAATGGAAAACATTTACTCTTGCTTGCACTATGAGTAAGCATATGGATGGAGGAGTACTTGTAACGTAACTGACTGATTTAGCTATTACAAGTTGGCTTCGCATTGGTGGTAGACAAAAAGAAGCTAGATTGTGTAAAATAGTCATAACTCGTAAGCAGGCAGCAGTGCCAACAAGAAGTTCATGTCAGAATGTATAAATACAAAATGAAGATCTCACGCATTGGGATCTAACAAGTAAAGAAATCAACATGCATGGTGCAGCTGGGTCACAGTCAGGGAGAAGCAGCCAGCAAGCCAATAAAAACAAGACTAGAATGTTCATAATAAAAAACAGCAAAAATATATGATTACCGGAGCTACTGGCATAGTTTAGAAACCAGAAAGTTTACTACTATTTCAGAATTAAGGCTCGATGGATGGTGTTGTATGTTTGCAAAGTAGGAGCAGGTTGATTTTACCCAGCTTAGTATGTCAGCTTAGTATGGCATAGTTTAGAAACCAGAAAGTTTACTACTATTTCAGAATTAAGGCTCGATGGATGGTGTTGTATGTTTGCAAAGTAGGAGCAGGTTGATTTTACCCAGCTTAGTATGTCAGAATATAGTAAAAAAACTAAAGTTTACCATGTATCTGCTTTTATCAAGTTCTGGGTGTACTGAAAATGCTTGTGGGCTTCAGACGCTTAACATCATGGGTAGCTAAATTAGGAGAGGCATGTCAAAGATTAAGTTTAGTTCTCTTTTGACTAGTACTGTAGACAAAAGTACACTGATACAGAGCTATGCATCTCCTTAAGGAGTCAAAATCAAGTGCAGTCTCAGTCTTTATTCAGTTTTGACAGCACTAGTTAAGGACTATTTATGGGACAACAGAACCACAAACATAGAATTCAGTTTCACGTTTTAACATAGATAAAGTGGTTGCATCAAGCAGCTAGTTTATCCTGACATATAGATACATGGATACAAGGATGCACTGCTTCCTGCTTGTAATTAGTTCTCCTTTTATATGCTGCATACTTTAGTTCATGTGTTTATGTTCATCTGATTATGACACCATACAACGATCAAGAGCATCTAGTTTTATTCATTACAGCAGGGTACAACCATCAGATGGTTAACATATAATTTTCTTTTGAATGCAAGAGTAGCCATACAAGCACATGGAAGCAAAAGAAATCTCCCAGCTAAGGCCACACATCTCATACCTAACGGAACTTTTCCATAACGGCTAACAGTGCTACAGTAGCATATATTCAGGTTCATCCCTTTTGACAATAGCAGGCTATAACAAATGCAAAACCATGGTCACTATTGCGGTTTTGCACACGGACCTATTAATAGGATATCAAGTAAAGTTATCTAGCAGGAGGTTCAGGCTTTTTAACATCGCAGGCTGTAGCAAATCCTAATTGCAGAGAAGGGCGAGGTGATTAGTACTAGTATGCATGAACCCTAATCATTGAACGCCAAGGGGTGGCTGGATGAGGAGGGCGGCATGAGGAAATCACCGAAAAGTCGTCGGTCGCTGGGGAAAAGAGAGCCGGGTGCTCACTGGGCGGGTTGATGCGGTGGGTCCAACCTCGGCAGCGGGGCAGCCTCCTTCAATCTGGCGTCACGGGTCGCTGCAGTTGGGGGAGAAGAGGGCCGGGTGCTCGCGGGGCTGGATGTTTGGGTGGATCCGAGCTCGGCCTGTAGGGCGACCTCCCCCGATCTGCCGCCGCAAGTCGTTCCAATCGGGGCTGTAATCTTGGGGAGAAGAGAGCCGGTTGAATCGGGGCAGAAGAAAGATGCGGGGTAGGCAGTGGCTCTTCGCGGGTGAAAAAGGAGGAATTTGGCTGGGTCCTTGACGAGTGGGGACACAGTGTACACGAGGAATGATTTATTTTCAGGATTTATCTTCCACTCTAATACTCCCTCCGTCCGAAAATACTTGTCATCAAAATAGATAAAAAGAGATGTATCTAGAACTAAAATACATCTAGATACATCCTCTTTCTTCCATTTTGATGACAAGTATTTTTGAACGGAGGGAGTACCATGTAATTCATTTACTTCAAAATAAATATCAAATGATTATTAAAAAAAGGAAATCTTATATAAACATTATGATTCAGTATTTTTCCATGTAGTTTTTTTATATAATTGTAAATAAATATGCCGAAACTTGTACACAATGGTCTTAAATATGTTTTTCTCGCCCACAAGGATTACTGTGGCATCGATCCCGACCACAACGGAACTGGTGGTTTGATTTTGATCGGAATCCAACGACAAAGAAATCATTTGTATCTGTTGTAGAACTGGATAGTTCGTCATATAGATAAATCATTTAAAAAATTAGATAGAACAAAACAACGTCACCTCAGGCATGCCCCATTCAAGTTGTTTGCCCAACAACTATCTATTTACATATAAGAATAAAAATAAGATTTTCCATCTACTCTCATCTTTCCATTTTAATTTTTTACATAGAACGAAACAACATTACCTTATGAGCGCCCAATTGAAGTTTTCAACACACCCACTACCTATTTATTCCAGATATAAGAACAAAATAGCTATGTTAAAAATATATGTTTTTTCCATTGCCCGTTCACTCTCTTATTTCCATTTCTATTTTGAGATAAACAACATCAGATCACAAATGCCCGATTAAAGTTTCTTGCCGAGTCACTACCTATTTATATTAGAAAGAACAAAATAACCATCTCAGAAAAAAGAGAAAACAGACCAAGGTTTTCAATTTATAAAAAATAATAAAATATATGTCTTGCATGGCTACTACCTACTTATATTTTATTTGCGGGATACTACCTACTTATATTAGATAGAACAAAATAATTACAACCCTCAATAGCCTTTGAAAAATTATGGAGAGTACCACTACCAAAACTAATGCATGGGTCCTACCTCTAAATAACCCTTGGACTAGCTATGGCGGGTCCCACTGCTAGACATTACATGAAAAAAAATGATCACCACACATTCGTAGTATTCGATGACACTGGCAAATCCGTCATGAAAATACCATACTGTCACAGAAATTGGCAGCCAGGTGTGCTCAGAGAACGAGGCAATTAGGTGACGTTTATCGTCACCGATTTGCGATAATCGGTGCCATTGTCCACCATCGTCATGAGGCTTTTCGTCACGGTATGTCAATTTTGTTGTAACCAGTCCATAAATGGATCGTTGGAGCTTGCACACTTTGTTAGCTCCCTTTGGATCGACAAAACCTTCGGGTTGCATCATATACAACTCTTCTTCCAGAAACCCATTCAGGAATGCAGTTTTGACATCCATTTGCACTAGTAGAAAACGGAGCTTTAAAACCGGTTCGTAAGGGCCTTTAGTGCCGATTCCATAATCGGCACTAATTGGTGGGCACTAAAGGCCCCCCCTTTAGTACCGGTTCGGCACGAACCGACGCTAAAGTGCCACCACGTGGCGTGAGCTCGCGCCTTGGTATGGGGGACCTTTAGTACCGGTTGGTGTTACCAACCGGTATTAAAGGTTTTTTTTGATTTTTTTTATTTTTAATTTTTCTGAATTATTTGGTGATTTAGTCTCTAATCACCTCTCTACTGCTTAAGTGTGGATCACTCATTCCAAATCATCTAACTTCCCGACCGGTCACCCATCCCTCTCACTACTCCAGCCCGAGCATGCTTAACTTTCGGGTTCTATTCTCCTTCGTTTCCAAGTCTGCACTTGTTGTTTTCCTGACAATAGTAAGATGCCAATCCTATTAACCCTCAGGAGTTTAGCTTGAGCATGAAGTCACACGTTTCACTGTTTGAGTTTGAAACTATTATTCTAAAAAAACAGTAATTATTTAGTAACACTAATATTTCTTGAATAAGTTTGACCACAGTTTGACCACAGTTTGACCGTAGTTTGACCAGATTTGACCAAAATTCAAAAAATTGAAATAATTATTTAGTAACACTAATATTCTTGAATAATTATGTAGTAACATTAATACTTCTTGAATAAGTAGTTTGACCAGATTTAACATTTTTTTTAAACTGAAATTTGACCATATCTTTTTTTCCTTTTGGAATTTGAGGATTCTAAAAAATTGCAAACTTGCCATAGGCAGTCTCCATCGGATGCAGATTTTCATGCTGAATTTTTTGATATATTATACGTTTTTTTCCGACATCGTATGCAAAAGTTATAGCCGTTTTACATTTTCCCTACACTTTTTGCAAAACATGTCCAAATTTAAGTTTTCAAATTTTCCTAAGTAGTAGATGTAGTAATATAACTACCTCTCGAAGGATTTTATTTTTTGAAATTTTTATCATTTTCTTTTGATTTTTTCAGAAGTGAAATGGCGACACAGGGGGGGGTAGAGTTTGAAAATTGCCCTATAATGCCGGCTTGTGTCACAAACCGGTACTATAGGTCAGACCCCTTTAGTACCGGTTCGTGGCACAAACCGGTACTAAAGGTTAGCCCTTTAGTACCGGTTTGTGCCACGAACCGGTACTAAAGGTGATCGTGGAGCCCCAGCCTGACGCCAGCCTGCCATCACCCCTTTAGTACCGGTTTGTGGCACGAACCGGTACTAAAGGTTCAACACGAACCGGCATTAATGCATAGTCGTTCGAACCGGCACTAATGGTACCATTAGTGCCGACTCAAATTCAAACCGGCACTAATGTGCTTCACGTTTGACCCTTTTTCTACTAGTGTTGCCAAATTTCATAATCATAAAATGCGGCAATTGCTAACATGATTCAGACATACTTAAGCATCGCTACGGGTGAGAAAGTCTCATCATAGTCAACCCCTTGAACTTGTCGAAAAACCTTTCGCAACAAGTCGAGCTTTGTACACAGTAACATTACCGTCAGCGTCAGTCTTCTTCTTGAAGATCCATTTATTCTCTATGGCTTGCCGATCATCGGGCAAGTCAACTAAAGTCCACACTTTGTTCTCATACATGGGTCCCATCTCAGATTTCATGGCCTCAAGCCATTTTGCGGAATCTGGGCTCACCATCGCTTCTTCATTGTTTGTAGGTTCGCTTTGGTCAAGTAACATGACCTCCAGAATAGGATTACCGTACCGCTCTGGTGCAGATCTTAATCTGGTTGACCTACGAGGTTCGGTAATAACTTGATCTAAAGTTTCATGATCAGCATCATTAGCTTCCTCACTAATTGGTGTAGGTGTCACAGGAACCGGTTTCTGTGATGAACTACTTTCCAATAAGGGAGCAGGTATAGTTACCTCATCAAGTTCTACTTCCTCCCACTCACTTATTTCAAGAGAAACTCCTTCTCTAGAAAGGATCCATTTTTAGCAACAAATGTCTTGCCTTCGGATCTGTGATAGAAAGTGTACCCAATAGTTTCCTTTGGGTATCCTATGAAGATATATTTCTTCGATTTGGGTTCGAGCTTATCAATTTGAAGCTTTTTCACATAAGCATCGCAGCCCCAAACTTTAAGAAACGACAACTTTGGTTTCTTGCCAAACCACAGTTCATAAGGCGTCATCTCAACGAATTTTGATGGTGCCCTATTTAACGTGAATGCAGCCGTCTCTAAAGCATAACCCCAAAATGATAGCGGTAAATCAGTAAGAGACATCATAGATCGCACCATATCTAGTAAAGTACGATTATGACATTCGGACACACCATTACGCTATGGTGTTCCGGGTGGCGTGAGTTGCGAAACTATTCCGCATTGTTTCAAATGTAGACCAAACTCGTAACTCAAATATTCTCCTCCACGATCAGATCGTAGAAACTTTATTTTCTTGGTACGATGATTTTCCACTTCACTCTAAAATTCTTTGAACTTTTCAAATGTTTCAGACTTATGTTTCATTAAGTAGATATACCCATATCTGCTTAAATCATCTGTGAAGGTGAGAAAATAACGATACTCGTTGCGAGCCTCAATATTCGTCGGACCACATACATCAGTATGTATGATTTCTAATAAATCTGCTGCTCGCTCCATTGTTCCGGAGAACGGCGTTTTAGTCATCTTGCCCATGAGGCATGGTTCGCAAGTACCAAGTGATTCATAATCAAGTGATTCTAGAAGTCCATCAGTATGGAGTTTCTTCATGCGCTTTACACCAATATGACCCAAACGGCAGTGCCACAAATAAGTTGCACTATCATTATCAACTCTGCATCTTTTGGCTTCAACATTATGAATATGTGTATCACTACTATCGAGATTTAACACAAATAGACCACTCTTCAAGGGTGCATGACCATAAAAGATATTACTCATATAAATAGACAACCATTATTCTCAGATTTAAATGAATAACCGTCTCGCATCAAACAAGATCTAGATATAATGTTCATGCTTAACGCTGGCACCAAATAACAATTATTCAGGTCTAAAACTAATCCTGAAGGTAGATGTAGAGGTAGCGTGCCGACGGCGATCACATCGACTTTGCAACCATTTCCCACGCGCATAGATACCTCGTCCTTAGCTAGTCTTCGCTTAATCCGTAGTTCCTGCTTCGAGTTGCAAATATTAGCAACAGAACCAGTATCAAATACTGAGGTGCTACTGCGAGCTCTGGTAAGGTACACATCAATAACATGTATATCACATATACCTTTGTTCACCTTGCCATCCTTCTTATCCGTCAAATACTGAGGCAGTTCTGCTTCCAGTTACCAGTCTATTTGCAGTAGAAGTACTCAGTCTCAGGCTTAGGTCCAGACTTAGGTTTCTTCTCTTGAGCAACAACTTGTTTGCCATTCTTCTTGAAGTTCCCCTTCTTCTTCCCTTTACTCTTTTTCTTGAAATTGGTGGTCTTGTTGACCATCAACACTTGATGCTCCTTTTTGATTTCTACCTCCGCAGCCTTTAGCATTGCGAAGAGATCAGGAATTGTCTTATCCATCCCTTGCATATTATAGCTCATCACGAAGCTCTTGTAGCTTGGTGGCAGTGATTGAAGAATTCTGTCAATGACACTATCATCCGGAATATTAACTCTCAATTGAATCAAGTGATTACAGTACCAAGACATTCTGAGTATATGTTCACTGACATAACTATTCTCCTCCATTTTGTAGCTGTAGAACTTATTGGAGACTTCATATCTCTCAATCTGGGCATTTGCTTAAAATATTAACTTCAACTCCTGGAACATCTCATATGCTCCATGACGTTCAAAACATTGTTGAAGTCCCGATTCTAAGTCGTAAAGCATGGCACACTGAACTATCGAGTAGTCATCAACGCGCGAGTTCCAGGCATTCACAATGTCTGTAGTTGCCTGTGCAGGTGGTACACCTAGCGGTGCTTCTAGGACGTAATTCTTCTATGCAGCAATGAAAATAATCGTCAAGTTACGGACCCAGTCCGTGTAATTGCTACCATCATCTTTCAACTTTGCTTTCTCAAGGAACACATTAAAATTCAATGGAACAACAACATGAGCCATCTATCTACAACAACATAGACAAGCAAAATACTATTAGGTACTAAGTTCATGATAAATTTAAGTTCAATTAATCATATTACTTAAGAACTCCCACTTAGATAGACATCTCTCTAATCATCTAAGTGATCACGTGATCCATATCAACTAAACCATAACCGATCATCACGTGAGATGGAGTAGTTTTCAATGGTGAACATCACTATGTTGATCATATCTACTATATGATTCACGCTCGACCTTTCGGTCCCAGTGTTCCGAGGCCATATCTGCATATGCTAGGCTCGTCAAGTTTAACCCGAGTATTCTGCATGTGCAAAACTGTCTTACACCCATTGTAGATGAACGTTGAGCTTATCACACCCGATCATCACGTGGTGTCTCGGCACGATGAACTTTGGCAACGGTGCATACTCAGGGAGAACACCTTTTACCTTGAAATTTAGTGAGAGATCATCTTATAATGCTACCGTCAAACAAAGCAGAATAAGATGCATAAAGTTTAAACATCACATGCAATCAATATAAGTGATATGATATGACCATTATCATCTTGTGCCTTTGATCTTCATCTCCAAAGCACCGTCATGATCACCATCATCACCGGCGTGACACCTTGATCTCCATCGTAGCATCGTCGTCGTCTCACCAACTATTACTTCTACGACTATCGCTACCGCTTAGTGATAAAGTAAAGCAATTACAGGGCGATTGCATTGCATACAATAAAGCGACAACCATATGGCTCCTGCCAGTTGCCGATAACTCTGTTACAAAACATGATCATCTCATACAATAAATATAGCATCATGCCTTGACCATATCACATCACATCATGCCCTGCAAAAATAAGTTAGACGTCCTCTACTTTGTCGTGCAAGTTTTACGTGGCTGCTATGGGCTGAGCAAGAACCATTCTTACCTACGCATCAAAACCACAACGATATTTTGTCAAGTTAGTGCTATTTTAACCTTCACAAGGACCGGGCGTAGCCACACTCGGTCCAACTAAAATTGGAGAAACTGACACCCGCCAGCCACCTGTGTGCAAAGCACGTCGGTATAACCAGTCTCACGTAAGCGTACGCGTAATGTCGGTCCAGGCCACTTCATCCAACAATACCACCGAACCAAAGTATGACATGCTGGTAAGCAGTATGACTTGTATCGCCCCCAACTCACTCTTGTTCTACTCGTGCATATAACATCTACGCATAAACCTGGCTCGGATGCCGCTGTCGGGGAACGTAGTAATTTCAAAAAAATTCCTATGCACACGCAAGATCATGGTGACGAATAGAAACGAGAGGGGAGAGTGTCGTCTACGTACCCTCATAGACCGGAAGCGGAAGCGTTATAACAATGCGGTTGATGTAGTCATACGTCTTCACGATCGACCGATCCTCAGCACCGAATTTACGACACCTCCGCATTCAGCACACGTTCAGCTCGGTGACGTCCCGCGAACTCACGATCCAGTAGAGCTTCCGGGAAGAGCTTCATCAGCACGTCGGCGTGGTGACAGTGATGATGAAGCTACCGATGCAGGGCTTCGCCTAAGCACCGCTACGATATGAACGAGGTGGATTATGGTGGAGGGGTGCACCGCACATGGCTAAGAGATCAATGATCAATTGTTGTCTCTATGGGGTTCCCCTGCCCCCGTATATAAAGGAGCTAGGGGGGAGGCGGCCGGCCAGGAGGAGGGCGCGCCAAGGGGGGATTCCTACTCCCACCGGGAGTAGGACTCCTCCTTTCCTAGTAGGTGTAGGAGAAGCGGGAAGGGAAGGAGAGAGGAGGAAGGAAAGGGGGGCGCCGCCCCCCTCCTTGTCCAATTCGGACTAGAGGGGGTGGGGGCGCGCGGCCTGCCTTGGCCGCCCCTCCTCTTCTCCACTAAGGCCCAATAGGCCCATTACATTCCCCGGGGGGTTCCGGTAACCCCCCGGTACTCCGGTATATGTCCGAAACCTCCCGAAACACTTCCGGTGTTCGGACATAGTCGTCCAATATATCGATCTTTACATCTCGACCATTTTGAGACTCCTCGTCATGTCCACGATCATATCCGGGACTTTGAACTACCTTCAGTACATCAAAACACAAAAACTCATAATACCGATCGTCACAGAACTTTAAGCGTGCGGACCCTACGGATTCGAGAACTATGTAGACATGACCGAGACATGTCTCCGGTCAATAACCAATAGCGGAACCTGGATGCTCATATTGGTTCCTACATATTCTACGAAGATCTTTATCAGTCAAACAACATACGTTGTTCCCTTTGTCATCGGTATGTTACTTGCCCGAGATTCGATCATCGGTATCTTAATACCTAGCTCAATCTCGTTACCGACAAGTCTCTTTATTCGTTCCATAATGCATCATCCCGCAACTAACTCATTAGTCACATTGCTTGCAAGGGTTATTGTGATGTGCATTACCGAGAGGGCCCAGAGATACCTCTCCGACAATCGGAGTGACAAATCCTAATCTCGATCCATGCCAACTCAACAAACACCATCGGAGACACCTGTAGAGCACCTTTATAATCACCCAGTTACATTGTGACGTTTGGTAGCACACAAAGTTTTCTTGGTATTCGGGAGTTGCATAATCTCATAGTCACAGAAACATGTATAAGTCATGGAGAAAGCAATAGCAGCAAACTAAACGATCAAGTGCTAAGCTAACGGAATGGGTCAAGTCAATCACATCATCTTCTATATCTAAATAGCTAGTCCCCACTAACTATTTCTCTCAACATGCAAGCATGCCACATCATCCCATAGCATGCATGAGAAAAGGCCCACCTCCACTATCATATGTTTCTCAACATGCAAGCATGTCACTTCATCATTAAACATGCATGAAAAAAGGCTCATCTCAACATGCAAACATCCAAGAGAATTTTCATTCTACTATGCTATTTAGATTTAATAAAAAAGTTACAATTATATAGTAATCAAACATAATAAATTATATGTATTTTCAGTTTTAACTTTTTATATTATTACTTCAGTTATTCATTATTCATACAACGAATCACATTGAAATATGTTGCAAAATATTCCCGCAACAACGTGCGGGGTATCATCTAGTTCTCCTAATGATGTGATCCTGTTAATCAGATGACAACTCATGTCCATGGCTAGGAAACTCAACCATCTTTGATTAACGAGCTAGTCAAGTAGAGGCATACTAGTGACACTATGTTTGCCTATATATTCACACATGTATTATGTTTTTGGTTAATACAATTCTATCATGAATAATAAACATTTATAATGATATGAGGAAATAAATAATAACTTTATTATTGCCTCTAGGGCATATTTCCTTCACATACTCTCGATAATTTTGGCCTAGTTTCCTTCATAAACTGGACAAGTCTTCTTAATGGTGATGGAGGGCCTCCCTGCCCTCTCGAAGATGCTTTTGTGAGAGAAAAACAAGTAGGTTACTTTCGGCTTCACGGATTCATGTCCATTTATCTAGGAGTACATATGTGCCCATGTTTCTTTCTTTCTATGGACAAGTAGCTCTATTGTTTCTTATGCAAATGTGGTTTCCATATGCCGGGTGTGGCTGACTTGTGTCTATGGACAGATGGCTTCTACGACCACCACCTTTGACATATTCAAAAAATAGAGTTCAGTAATGAGCTGACTTATGTGCCTAGTATGGCCCCTAAATCGAAACTGGAGGAAGGTGATATGCATGTTAGCAAATTTCTACTTAAAAATAGGATATTGTATTTGTTATTTCATGGTGCCTAACAATACACTCTTTTACTTTCAAGGTTCTTTCATGAGAGGATAAAGACACCATCAAACTTTGCAAAAACATGTTAAAAAGACGAGGATGCCCTCTACTTTTTGTGGTTTTTGTCTCCCATGAGGGGTATATTCTTGGATCCATTATGCTTCTATCATATTTATGATTTCTAGTACAAAAGAAGTAAATTAACACAACTTATCTTTTTAGCTTTAGTATATGCAGGTTGATGCAGATATTAATGATATGATATTCTTTACAAAATACACTGGTGACCTTGATTATTTGGATCAAGGAGAATGATGGTTGTGATAGTATAATGACCCATCTATCGGACTATCACCAGCAGATTCGTCCAAGAAGCTTGATATTTTCCTTCACAAACGGGGAAACACCCCCACTTTATTAATGGCATCAACGATCGCACTCCGTAAGTAGTCACTTCTGACCTTATGAACGTAAAATGTGTTAGGCATCACTTATATAGTTATACTAATCTAATCTCATCGAACTCCTGCATGGATGTCAAGAAGAAGCAGAACATCAAGTGTGTGAGATACAACATCGATGGTGAGAGCCATGTCTTGTTGATCTCTGCCATGACTTAGCTTGTGGAGAGAAGCAATACTATGACTACAATGGGCATGAGTATGCGTACCCCAACACATCATTTTGTCTAACTCCCAATAGTTCTGACTTGCCCAACATCAATGAGTTTGGGTGATAATAGGGATTAATGGTGGCATTTTCAGCATTGTGCCTCTGAAATCCATTAACTTCTATGTAGTTCGGTTGCCAAAAGAAATCCCTAGATGGAGAAAATGATACATGTCGATGTTGTAGGTAGTGAAATTTGTCTTCATTCAGTAGTGGGGAGAGACAAGTGGGATCTTCATTTTACATTTCTCCTGACCACCAAGATGTTGTCTTCTCACTCATATTAATTACTATCGCAGAGTTCCTGCATGGCTTGAGAGTTGATAATCTTCAATCAGTTTTGGATGCATATAGTTCCCTTTCTCCCTAGAGCGAGTCTAGGTTACCGAATACACAAGAAGTCATGCCTTGGGAAGGTGATTTCTGCAAGACTTTGTTATAAAATAGTTACAGTTTTTGCAGACCAATTCCACAATTTATATTAAGAAAAAACAATAAAGAAATATGACAGGGGTGTTTCACTTGCAACCATATACACACGCTCGAGATATGCGGGACATTTCAATTGAATGCTTCCAGTTATGATAAAATGAAACTAAAGCTATTTGTCGTACTCTAATCACCAAAGCAAAAACATGGTTATGTTTATCCTGCAGGTACTATGAAGCGACGGAGTTACAATCTTATATGAATGCCATAAGTGCCCAGGCAGAAGAACCAAGGCCTAAAATTGCGACATCAACAATATCATGTACAAATGTGCAAATTGTGTTGTAGATGTACCTGTCACAAGTGCCTATGGAAATATCTTCTAAGTCACTAGATGGAAACTAACAATGCGATTGCGGAAGGGCACACTATCCAAGAAGCTAATTAATGCTTCTCTACAAATGATAGTGCTAGACGGCATTGCTTGAAAATGTTCGTCTACACCCACTGAGGTCACCGCTAGAACAAATGGTAAATACACCGGGAGGACCATACTATAAGACGAGGTGGAAGCATAAGAACCTTAAATGGTGGAAGCTGAGCCCCATCATTCTCTTCCTAACTTAAGTCACCTGGGTTGCTCTCCTCATCAGATGAAGGTTCCTAGTCTTGCTCTATGATTTGATCCAAGCTTGCATGAGATCTTGTTGTTGGCCCCTTCCCCCTCCTCTGACTTCCTCCTGTGCTGCTGCTACCTCCTACACTGCTTCTTCCTCTCCCGCCCTCATCTACTGGCTCCTCCTGTCCTGCCTCTTCCTCTCTTGCTTCATCCCCCTCCTCCTCATCTGGTCCATAAAGCTCTTCTACATCAGTGTATCCTTCAAAGTGATATAGTGGATCATCTCTATGCCTCTTCATTGCCTCCAGCCTAGCTGATATGTCCTCATCTGCTAGATCTTCATCCTCACTTTCATGATCAGTGAACTCTTCAGCAAGCAGCTGTGGGAGTTTTCTTTTTGCTGCCTTGTACTTCTCTCTTTGTATCTTATTACTCCTAAACTTCTGAATCTCTTCATTTCTCTTCTGTTCCATCATCTGCTCAATGTGCTCTTGCTCTTGGTTTGTCTCCATGAAATACTCATGCCTCTCATTACCATAGTCCAATGCAAACTCAGGTTCACTTAGGCCCTTTAGCTTCAAAAAATGAGAGCTCTCCTGTGTGTTCATGACTTGGACTGGCCGTGGTTGGGGCTTCTGGACTAGGGCAAAGAACTCCTGAAGTGTCTACATCATAAACAAGTGGTACACATATTTCAGGCAAAGGAACCTGCTCTTCATAAACATGACCAATGTTCAAATCAGCTGGTGTAGGTGCATCACTTCTCATAACTGTAATGTTAACAACATTCTTTCCTTTACTAGCTATGTCATCCAATATTTCTTCCACCTTGTCACCATCAGTTAATTCTTCCATTCCTGACACCCAACTCCTGGATCACTAACATAATACATAAAATCCCTTGAACTATAGCCTTCCACCTCTATTAGGCCAATGAGATTCCAGAATGTTATGTCTGACAAACAAATTGTTCTTTCCAAATTATCTCTGTCTAGGAAATGGAACCTCACTTCCCATTCTTCATCATCCAAGCTACAAATTCAGTTAAAATTGCTGTTAAGTACTTAAGTACAAGGTTCACACTTTAGTTATAATTGTTGTTAATTACAATACTAAAGTTAAAATTAATTTATTTGACAACAACAATAATAGTTTGACAGAGAGGATTTGAGCAATCAACTGAGAGACGACAACAACAATCATGTACAAGTACTCATGTTAAAATTAATTTATGTGACACCAACAATCATGTGACAGAGAGGATTTGAGCAATCATGTGACAGACCATTCACAGTAGAATTACTCTCAGCAATGCTACAATACCTGTTACACCACCATGGAACCCTAACCCTAGAACCCTAACACTAGAACCCTAACCCTAGAATGCCAATCGGGGAAAATAGAAAGAATGAGGAGGATGGCTTACTCCACACCGCTGAAGGGGGAGGCAAAATGGTGGCTAGCTGCCTGTCGGATTGGCCTTCACCGCCTGGGCGAACACAGTAGCTGCCGCGTATTCCAACGACTTCGGCGCCGCCGACAGTTGGGGAGGAGGCAGCGCGTTGGAAGGATTTGAGCTCCTGCAGAACTCTGGATCTCCCTCACAGCTGCCCGGAGCATCCCCACCGGCAACAGCTCCGTCGCCACGGTCGACGCCGCTAGGTTTCGCCGTCGCCATGGATTAGATCGAGAGGGAGAGGAGTCAGCGGATGTGGTGTGGTCGGGCGCGGTCGATCGATCTGTCCGTCGCGAGCCGACCACCTCGTTTACAGCAAACGGATCCGTCCGCGCGACCGTTAGGCCACGTCGACAGATTTGGGCCCCACCTGTTGGAAACGCCCTCAACCACGCCAAATCACCTGTTCAGTGCTATCTACAAACTGTTTACTGAATCCGCAGTGCATTTTGCAAACAATTAACGACCTTGTGGTTTTCTGCAGATGAAGCCTCAAATATGGTGGTATTTTGCAATTCACTCGATTTGCATGCAGCTGGGTTTCAGTAGGAGTCGTGTGCATTAGTTGCACGCGACAGCCAGCAGTACCATGATTCTTTCTTTCTTTGGAAGTTTACAGACTTCTTAGGAGATGGTGCTTTCCATAATCGGAGTAACGTAGCTAGTAATATAACACACTCCAAGGGAAATTTGCTTATGTAAGAAGTATTTAGTGAGGAGAGAGATATTTGTGGTAACATAATCTATTAGCGTAACATAACACATTCCGAGGCAAAACGAGTCTGCATCTAAATAAATGAACGTTTGCATGACACCACATATATGTTACTACGGTTATGGAGGTAGTAACATTAACATATGCATGTTACTAGTCTAAGTTACTTTCCACTATGACCAACCTAATTGAACGAAGTTCCAATGACGTAAAAATGCAAGGTTTTGATTTCTAGTGTTTCCCATTATTTTTGGTGATTCGCTGGTAGTGTGGAAGTGCACACTATCCAAGATCCTAATGCTTCTATGCAGGCGATGATGCTGGAGGGCACTGCTGGTAAAAATGTCTTAGACACACATTAAGGTCACCGCTAGAAAAAATGGCATATACACTAGTGGCACTCTACTATCAAAAGATGTGGAAGCACTTGACCAATCACACAAAAATGAACATGATCTAGATTCATATGCTAGGGTTAACTTCATCATCGACGATATCAATCCTTAAGGGGATCCTCCTAAAGACTAGGAACAAGAGTATAACGTGTACTTCACTAAGTCTATGAACTATACATGTTGCAATCGCTCGGAAACTCACTGCCGAGGACCGCGACGAGGAGCTGCTCCTCTGCGACCGCGGTCGGCACACCTTCTGCCTCCGCCCCATCCTCCCCGCTGTCCCGCTAGGCTCCTGGCTCTGCCCTGACTGCGCCCCGACCTCCATCATCCGTGCGTCCGTCCCCCGCCGCTCGATCTCGCCATTCCCGCTCCCCCCCTGTGTTCGTGCTCGCTCGTCTGCCATGAATTTCATCTCATCTCATCTGCTTATTGATTGAATTTCTGCCAGGTTTCCCGTTGAAGCAGAGCAAGATCATGGATTTCTTCCAGATCGAGAAGGGCGCGGAGGGCGGCGCCGTCGGGCTGGCAAAGTGCACGCTTTCTCAGGGTAATTTTCTTATCTCTGAAATTTTGAGTCGCATGGATTTTGTTCATCGTATGGCTTAAACTAGGGAGTCTGCGATGAGGAATCGTCGCTCAATCGTTACACATACTGCATTACCATCTGCTGATGATGCAAATAATTCATAAGGTGCAAATAGTTCATCTGAAATACTATGACTGATTCGTTCGTTGTACTCTATGTGGGTGTTGTGTGTTGATTCATTATTTTATTCGTCCATTGATTGTTTTGTTTTGCTATGCTGACCAGTCTGACACTGTAGTATCCTGCATATGTCAGTGTCTAGAATTTCTAGGTAATGAAATATCACCGCAGGAAATGCGCGGGAAAGCTACCGCCGCCAGAATTGCGTGGGAAAACCATCACTGCTGGAAATACGCGGGAAAGCATTGTTAAAAAAATTAATTTGATCTTAACAGCACTCTTGTAGTAGGATTGTGTTATTGAAGTAGGTTGGTCAAGTATGTACGGATTAATTGACTTCCATTGATTTGTACACATGTATATCAGGATGACTTACAGGGATACGTCGCATGTATATCCTGTTCGTGATCTGACATTTGTGCCATAAAAAGCCGCCACATTTGTAGTTTATTTAAAATAGGACTGATTACGTGTAGGGTTCACTTCTAATGGGAGAAAAAAAATATCAAAAAAATATCTTGTAGGGGGTTGTTGTATGTCGATTCATGAATTGTTCTGTTTAGCGTGACTAACCGGTCAATACAGTAGCCTCCTGTATATATTCCAATTAACTGAACCTAGTTTGTTGGGAACACAACAGCTACTTAACCATTCAACTGCATATATCTCCAATCCAATATACTCCCTCCGTCCGGAAATACTTGTCGGAGGACTGGATGTATCTAGGCGTATTTTAGTTCTAGATGACATTTCCGCAAATTTATCTATTTCTTGGACAAGTATTTTTGGACGGAGGGAGTATCTTGTATGTTGATTTGTCAATTGTTCTGTTTTGCGTGACTGACCGGTCAATACAGTAGTATCCTGTTTGTTGGGACACAACAGCCTCAACTGCATATATCTCCAGTCATAGTATCCTGCATATAGCTCACTGTATTTATCCATTCTTAAATATTTGTATTTCTAAAGATTTTAACAAGTGACTACATACGAAGAAAAATGAGTGATCTATATTTTAAAATATGTCTATATACATCCATATGTGATAGTCCATTTGAAATCTCTAAAAAGACAAATATTTAGGAACGGAGGAAGTACTTGTATACAGATGCTAAGAGGCGAAGGAGGCGATCTCTTGATATGCACAAGAAGAAGAGGAGGCTACTGCCATTTGTGCTCACTGAAGATAGAGTTCGAAGGCTTGAACAGATGGCTTCTGCTGCCACTGCATTGACATCTTCGAAAATGGAGTTCAGTAATGAGCTGACTTTTGTGTCGAGTATGGCCCCTATATCTGCCAATCAAGCAAAGCTGAAGGAAGGTGGTATGCAGGTTAGCGAATTTTTACTTTAAACAGTATAATGCATTTTTTGATCTCTTGGTGCCTAACGATACACTTGTTGCCTTTCAAGGTTCTTTCAAAAGAGGACAAAGAAGCCATCGAACTTTGCAGAAGCATGTTGAAAAGAGGAGAATGCCCTCCACTTCTGGTGGTTTTTGATTCCCATGAGGGGTATGTTTTTGGAATTATTCTTCTAATGTTTCTTCATTTTTCATACGGAGGAATTAAACTAACGCATATTTATTTCCAGCTTCATTGTGCAGGCAGATGCATATATTAAGAGCATCTCCACTCTCGCCCCTGAACAGGCTCTCAGGGCGCCTTTTTTAGCGTCGGCGGTAAAAAATCGGCCCAGTCGTGCCCCAACTCCTCATTTATCGCCGGTTTAGGCTGAAATAACAGCCGGTGAACCCTAGCCTAACCCAGCCCCCCCCGGGGGGCGCCGGCCGAAGCGAAAAGGCGTGTGGGCCCGCGCTGTCGGCGACAGACTGGCCTATTTCCCACTGTTTTCTCCTTTTTTCCTCCATTTCCTCATTGCTTACCCTCCCCCCCCCCCCCCCCCGGCATCCCGCCGCTCCCGCCATCTGGCCGCCATGCCACCGAAGAAGTACAGGTACTATGGAGCGACGGAGTTACAATCTTATATGAATGCCATGAGTGCCCAGGCAGAAGAACCAAGGCCTGAAATTGCGACATCAACAATATCATGTACAAATGTATAAACTGTGTTGTAGGTGTACCTGTCACAAATGTCCTCATCTAAATATCTTCCAAGTCACTAGATGGAAACTAACAATGCAGTTGCAGAAGGGCACACTATCCAAGAACGTAATGCTTCTCTACTGATGATAGTGCTGGAGGGCGTTGCTTGAAAAATGTCATCTACACACACTGAGGTCACCGCTAGAACAAATGGTAAATACACTGGGAGGACCATACTATAAGAAGAGGTGGAAGCATACGAACTTTAAAAATCTTTTTTTGTGACAATTATTGCTTGATCGTATAATTTTAGGAACCCCCTTCCCTTTGGAAGACACTTTCGTGAAACAAATAAAGCAAGTCACTTTCGTCTTCAGGGATTCATGTTCCTTTATATAGGTCACTTTCGGCCGACTATATTTGGCATCATAGAAAAAACAAAACTGCCGAAATAGAATGACAGGATTTGTGGACAATGATTGCATGTTATAAATAGTGATTATTATCCATTCACAACACAACCTAGTTATTTAATGTTAGGTGGCCGTTAGTTTCTCGTCCGCCATGGATCACCTAAACTAGATCCTACTAACCACCGAACCAAACATACACACATTACTCCAAGGTTACCGTATGAGAGTATACACATAATCGTGACAAATAGATTCGCCAGAGGCGAGGGGGTGGGTGGGTGGGTGGGTTGGGGGGGGGGGGGGCAATCAGCCTGTCCATTCGAGCGCTCACCTTGGTCACTGACGTCGTCGTCGTCCTTGTCATAATCGTGACAAACTATATATACCACTTGTCCTGGCCTCGGCTGCTATGGAGGAGAACCCGAAGGGGGGGGGGGGGGTAGGGAGAACCCTACATTTCAATTACCTTATCGCCAGGTAGATGCCTGATGAGGAGTTTAGGCTGGGGGACACATTGCTGAGTCACTACCAGAAACATGACTAAGCTTGTAGGCTAATAGCCGACAGGAAAAGCATCCCTGTCGGATAACCGACAACCATAGCCCGCTAGGAATGAAATCACATGCTAGCAGTCTGAATCGGAAGGTACAATTTTATTAATATTATAAATAATGAACTTAGTGAAACTGCTTGACGGATAGTATACATAATAAGCTACAAACAAGTTGTGTGAACTCATTGGAAATTCAATAATTGGTAATATGATTAAGCACCTACTTTTATATAAGTTCCCTATGTGGGCTAGTAAGATCCTTATTGTAATAGACAGGAAAATATCGACGATATGCAGGCTCACCTATCAGTAATATATAATTCCTAAAGAGTTTGTAAAAACATTCAACCGCATTATAAGTGCCAACAAATATTATCAGTGTTGAATTAACTCATATTGCATTGTAGTTTATCATTTTGGGAACTAGACAAGAATGTTAGACGAATTTTGTCTAACCCACTTCCATAGTTCTAACCTGTCCAGCATCAAGGATTCTTGGTGAGAATAAGGATTAATAGCAGCCTTTTCAGAATTGCCATTTATATTTAATAATGTATATATAGTTTGATAGGTCACTGAACGTCAAAATATGATGGTTGCTGGTGTTAGTTACTTTTTAGTAGTGAGAGAAGTGTCTTCATTCAGTTGTTGGGAGAGACAAGTGGTATCTTCACTTCTTTTGTCCGGGGTTTCCCATTTTTTGGTGCTTTGCTGTTAGTGAGGAAGTGAACACTATCGATCCTAATGCTTCTATGCAGGCGTTGGTACTGGATGGCACTGCTGGTTTTTTCGAAAAAGGGGTATCCCCGGCCTCTGCATCAGAACGATGCATGGCCACCTTTATTATCAAGCAAAATAGTTCGACGGTAGTCTTAAAGTCTCAAAAAAGTAAAAAAAATCTCACAAAGAGCAAAAGAACAAAAATAAAACCACAACCGGCTAGCAAGATAAAGATAGGAACACTAATTGCCTATCCTATTACATGACCGCCATCCAAACCGGTTGAAAATATCCCGTGCTACCATCTCCCGTCGGATAGATCCAGTAACCAAACGCTCCCTGGCCTCCGTCATAGTGAGTAGCGATCACATACGGATCAACGCAGTGACTCGGAAGATAACCTGCAAAAAATGAGTATTTGTTGTTCTGTTAAAGACCAAATCATTTCTGCAATTCCAGATAGCCCATAGTAAAGCACATACTCCTACGCGAATGTGTCTCGCTGTTTGGAGCTCAACCCCATCAAGCCACGTCCCAGATAACGTGTTGATATTATTCGGAGGAGTAATATTAAAGGCTATGTGCACAGACTGCCAAAGAATTTTTGCCAAGAGGCAATCAAGAAAGAGGTGTTTGATGGATTCATCCGATCACAAAAGCTACATCTAGTAGACCCATTGCAGTTGCGTTTTATCAAGTTATCCTTAGTTAAAATGACTTGTTTGTGTACAAACCACTTTAACACTTTAACTCTCAAGAGAACTAATGGCATATACTGCTGGTAAAAATGTCTTATACATACATTGAGGTCTCCGCCTGAACAAATGACATATACACTGGTAGCACCGTAGTATCAAAAGAGGTTGAAGGACTTTGACCAATCACAGAAAAATGAACCCGAGCAAGATATATATGCTAGGGTTGACTTCATCATCGACAAAATCAATCCTGAAGGGAATTCTCGTAAAGAATAGAAACAACAATACAACGTGTACATCACTAAGTATATGAACTATAAATGTTAACACTCTTCTCTTAGTACTGCTGAGGTTCACTCCTGAAAGGGCTCCTCGCACCTAAGTCTAACGAAATTGATTTTCACGCACTGCTTCAAGTTGCGTACTCTAAGGACTTTGTTTTATGGTACCTTGCTATGATGTGATCTGTCGCCATTGTAGTGGTGCTCTGCACTGCAAGTGCTATAGATTTTACCGATCTACATCTCCTGAGAGCCTCAGATTTTGCCGAATATTGGTTCCAATGTTGCCCTATCGTGCCATGTACTGATCTCCATGGATTATGTTGGAAATGCTCAGCAACCACTTATATATGTATTTATAGAGTCCAGATGTAGTGGTAACACATGTCGATCTTCTTGTGATCTTGTTGAGCATGAGTCAGCTTCGACAACACGGCACCAGAGCAGAGAAGTACCGAGGAGCAGTGACAACGCACACATCTTGAGCTAACCGGATGCGGACCTTGAATCTTGAAAGAAAGGGAACCAGCTACATAGGCCTTAGACATACGCGCCAGGCATAAGTTGAAGAGTAGTAGAGAAGCACTATAATGTCGCCTTTGCGGCGAGGTTGACGAAGGCTGCCCTGGTGGGAGGTCCCCCGCCTTGTTGCTCATGTCGTAACCATATGCCGACGAGCTGTACTCGGTGCCACCGATGGCGAAGATGGCATGGAACATACGCGGCTGGTCCAGACCCTTAAGCCACTCAGTGTATGCCGGCGCTACTCGCCACTGTTTTTGTTACAATTGTTTAGCTTGAACATCCGTGATCGTGTCACATAGGATTCAACTGGACTGGAATGAGTAATGGGGAAGTGGGGCAGGGAAGGGTTTCCCGAGGCTCGCTTAGATCTGATCTGTGTGCAGCTGGGTTTTAGCAGGAGTGGTGTACATTAGTTGCACGCACCAGCTAACAGTACCACGATTTTTTCTTTCCTTGAAAGTTTACTGACTTCTGAGTATAGGGTGCTTTCCATAGTCGGAGTAACTTAGCTAGTAACATAAAACACTCCAATGGAAATTTGCTTACTCAAGGTTTTTATCGAAAAAGGCTTTTGCCCCGCTTTATATAAAGCATCGACCAACAACACCCCGATACAAACGCACGCCACCACAACACACGCACACACCCAAGGCAAGATACATAAGCGCTGAGCGCAGCAACACCACCCCAAACTACAAGAGCAGTCGGGTCCTCGACCGTGAACACGACATCGCGAAGAGATGAAGCTGCATATGACAAACCGTGGGCTCCAAGGCGGTGCCTTCAGGAAGGATACGACACCGGAGCGCCGCCACCGCCCGACCTGAGAGTCAGAGTTTCCCCTAGAGCAACACGACGGGCAATGATGACCGCGACGACACCTTCAGGAAGGGAGCGAGTTTCGCCGCCGCCGGTCCGTCCGAAGATAGGACAGGTTTTCACCCCGGCCCAAACTCACCGTCACCGAACGCCACACCCCGGCGACCATGCCGCCTACATGACCATGGTCACTGGGCAGCACCAAGGCATGGGCTTTGCCCATGAGCGCCGCGACACCACCACCAGGGCCGCCACCCCAGCATCCAAAACCTCGACGCCACCTCACCAGTTACCCAGCGCCACACCACCTATAGAGACGGGTGGAAAGGTCCCGCCTTTCGCACCCCTGAGCTGCCCCCAACTAGCCGCCATCGGCCCGTCCTGCTGTCGGGCGCGAGACCAGCGCGGTCCTGCCGCCGGGCGCGAGACGGGCGCGGTCCTGCTGCCGGGCGCGAGACAGGCGCGGTCCTACTGCCGAGCGCGAGACGGGCGCGGTCCTGCTGCCGGACGCGAGACGGGCGATGTACCACTATTGAGAAAAGCCCAGTCCTTCGACGGAAGTGGTGCGTGGGCGACGGGGAGAGGCATCGAAGGCCGCCGCACGCCGCCTACGGACGAACAGACGCCGAGAATGTCAGCCGCCGCCGTAGCCGACACGCCAAGCTACCGTGGATCCCTCCACGGCCGGAGCAGCAGCCATACCAGGCTACTGCCCATCCCGCGCCGCCCGCCAGACTCCAGGCGTTGAGTCCGCCAGGCACGCAGCCACCAGATCGGCCAGCGCACCGGTCGCTCCACCTGCGCCGCCCCACGCACCACCACACCTGCGTCGCCACCTCCACCACATACGCGCCGCCGCGCCCTGGCCAGAGCCGGCCAGCACCCCGCCCCCCACACGGACCAGCCGAGCTGCCAGCCGCCACGCCACCACCTGAGCCCGGCCGTCGGCCACCCCCAAGGGCATCCGCCGCCGCCACCTCCCGGATCTAGGCAGAGGCACCCAGATCCGACGCCAGCAAGAACCTCGCACACCCACCCCGGATCCGCCATGGGGGGAGGACGGGAGGCACCGCTGGGACGCCAGGACGCCGAAGGGAAGGGGCCGAGCACGAGGGAGAGCCGAGGACCGCCGCCGCCGCCGAGGAGGGCCACGCCCCGCGACGCAAGACCCCAGGCGCAGGAAGAAGGCGCCCCGCTGCCGCCTACGCCGCGCGGCCTTTGGCCGGCGACGCCACCGGCGGCGGCGGGGGAGGGGACCGGGGCGAGGAGGGGAGGGGGTGGCGCTGGGGTTGGCTCCCGGAGTCGCCCGCGGGAGCGACTCGGGGAGCGGGGGTCTATGTTCCCTCACTCAAGGTTTTAATGGTTCTCACATACTAATATCTCTGTCCTCACTAAATACTTCGCACATACTAATGCCTCTATACTAAGTTCCAATGGCGTAAAAATGCAAGGTTTTTATTTACGGTGTTTCCCCTTTTTGGTGCTTTGCTGTTAGTGCAGAAGTGCACACTATCCAAGATCCTAATGCCTCTATGCAGGCGATGGTGCTGGAGGGCACAACTGGTAAAAATGTCTCATACACACAGTGTGGTCACCGCTAGAAAAAAATGGCATATACACTAGTAGCACTTTACTATCAAAAGAGGTGGAGGCACTTGACCAATCACACAAAAATGAACCCGATCTGGATTGATATGCTAGGGTTGACTTCATCATCGATGATATCAACCCTGAAGGGTGTCCTCCTAAAGACTAGTAACAAGAGTACAATGTGTACACCATTAGTCTATGAACTATAAATGTTAACACTCTTCTCGTAGTGGTGCTGGGATTCACTCCTGAAAGTGCTCCTCCCACCTAAAGTCTAACGAAACTGACTTTCGGACACTGTTTCAAGTTGCGTACTGTTAAGAACTTTGTTTTATGCTGCCTTGCTATGATGTGTACTGTCGCCATTGTAGTGGTGTTCTGCACTGCCGGTGGTATAGATTTTGCTGATCTTCATCTCCCGAGTGCCTCAAATTTTGACGAATATTGGTTCCAATGTTGCCGTATCATGCCATGTAATGATCTCGGTGGAGTCTGTTGCAATCGCTCGGAAACTCACTGCCGGGGACCGTGACGAGGAGCTGCTCCTCTCCGACCGCGGCCGGCACACCTTCTGCCTCTGCCCCATCCTCCCCGCCGTCCCTCTGGGCTCCTGGCTCTGCCTCGACTGCGCCCCGACCTTCATCATCCGTGCGTCCCTCCGCCGCCGCGCGAGCCCGGCCGCTCGATCTCGCCATTCCTTTTTGTGTTCGCGCTCGCTCGCCTGCCGTGAATTTCATCTCATCTCGTCTCATCCTCTTATTGGTTGAATTTCTGCCAGGTTTCCCGTTGAAGCAGAGCAAGATCATGGATTTCTTCCGGATCGACAAAGGCGCGGAGGGCGGCGCCGTCGGGCCGGCAAAGTGCGGGCTTTCACAGGGTAATTTTCTTATCTCTGAAATTTTGAATCGCATGGGTTTTTTTCATCGTATGGCTTAAGCTAGGGGGTCTGCGATGAGCAATCATCGCTCAATTGTTACATATACTGCATTGCCACCTGCTGATGATGCAAATAATTCATAAGGTGCAAGTAGTTCATCTGTAATACTTGACTGAATGACTGATTATGAGTATGATGCACATCTGGTAGGAGAAAAAGTTGTCCTCTATGTGGGTGTTGTGTGTTGATTCGTTCGTTGATTGTTTTGTTTTCCTAGGCTGACCGGTTGACAGGGGTAGTATCCTGCATATATGTCACAGTGGATTAGAATTTCTAGGTAATGAAACATTGAAAAATGAAGTGAGCTATCACTGCAGGAAATGCGCAGGAAAGCTACCGCCGCCAGAATTGCGCGGGAAAACCATCACTGCTGGAAATACGCGGGAAAGCATTGTTAAAAAAATTTAATTTGATCTTAATGGCACTCTTGTAATAGGATTGTGTTATTACCACCAAAAAAATAGGATTGTGTTATTGAAGTAGGTTGGTCAAGTTTGGATGGATTAATTGACTTCCATTGATTTGTACACATGTATATCAGGATGATTCGCAGGGATATGTCACATGTATATCCCGTTTGTGATCTGTCTTGCACTTATTGAGCCATAAAAAGCCGCCACCTTTTGTAGTTTATTTAAAGTAGGACTGATTACGTGTACGTTGCACTTCTAATGGGAGAAAAAGTTATCTTGTAGGGGGTTGTTGTATGTTGATTCGTGAATTGTTCTGTTTTGCGCGGCTGGCCGGTCAATACAGTAGTATCATGTTTGTTGGGACACAAAACATCTGTAAGTCACTAGATGGAAACTAACAATGCAATTGCGGAAGGGCACACGATCCAAGAACCTAATGCTTCTCTATAGATGATAGTGCTGGAGGGCATTGTTTGAAAAATGTCATCTACACACACAGAGGTCACCGCTAGAAACAATTGGTAAATACACTAGGAGGACCATACTATAAGACAAGGTGGAAGCATAAGGACTTTACAAATCTATTTTTTAATCAATTTTTGCTTGGTCGTATCATTTTAGGGACTCCATTCCCTTTGGAAGACGCTTCCGTGAAAAAACTAAAGTAGGTCACTTTCGTCTTCAGGGATCCATGTCCCTTTATATAGGAATATGCAGAGTGGCAGTGGGAAAGAACAAACAAAACTACACAGTACCCTTTCAGCAATGAGGTCACCGATAGTAAAAATGGCATATACACTGGTAGCCCGGTACTATCAAAAGAACTTGAAGCAATTGACCAATATCACACAAAATGAACCCGAGCTAGATTGATATACTAGGTTTGACTTCATCATCGACGTTGTCACTCCTGAAGGGGCTCCTCCTAAAGACTAGGAACAAGAGTAAAACGTGTACATGACTAAGTCTATGAACTATAAATGTTAACGATCTTCTTTCAGTCGTGATGGGGTTCACTATTGAAAGAGCCCCTCCCACTTAAGTCTACTGAAACTGACTTTCAGATACTGCTTCAAGTGGCATACTATTAAGGACTTTGTTTTCAGCTTCACTATGCAGGCTGATGCATATATTAAGGATCCAGTAACTAGAATGGTAAGTAGCTAATGGCTGAGAGTGAGATATATACGGTTAAAAAGAAGGATACAGGTGAACGCGCGTTAATGTTTGCATGCAATCGATCCCAACGTCGATCGACTTGCCTTTTTCCATGAATAAAGATTTGTTTTACATCGATCAAAGAAACTTATTGTGAAAACAAGATATAGAGGTGAAAGTTTACCACTTTATCATTTTAAGAAAGTCTGACACTGTTAATTGAATATCTAGTGATGTTGATTATTTAAAGAATAGGGAAAATGATGGTTGTGATAGTATGATGACCCTTCTATCACCAGCGGATCCTTCCCAGAAGCTTGTTATCCGCCCTAACAAACGAGGAAACATCGCCCGCTTTATTAATGGCATCAAAACCACACTGTAAGGAGTCACTGCCTATCCCGATGAATGTAAATGTATTAGGCATCACTTATGCCACTATGATATTATCCAACTCCTGCAGTGATGGAAATAATAAGCAGAACATCAAGCGTGCGAGAGACCACATCGACGGTGAGTGCCATGTCTTGCTGGTCACATGCTGTGATATATATCGTGGTGAGAAGCTGTACTACGACTACAATGGGCATGACTATATGTACCCAACGAATCATTTCGTTAACTCCCCCAATAGTTCTGCCCTGCCCTGCATCAAGGAGTCTAGGCGATTAATGGCGGCACTTTCAGCATTGTTGCTGAAAGCAGTAACTTATATACAGTCCAATTGCCAGAAGAGGTCCCTTATGGCAAACAATGATACATGTTGATTTTGTTAGTACCTCGTAGTTTAAATAGTCTTCTTTCAGCTATGGAGAGAGACAAGTGGGATCTTCATTTTCTTTTTCTCCTGACCTCATTCCTGCTCGACTTGAGTCCTTTTCGGGGATTCATTTACCCCTTCTATAGAAGTAAATACATATCTGCCCCTGCCTCTCTATCGAATGGTTAAGTAGATGTTGTCTCCCAATTAGTGGTACATTTTAAACTGGAAGAGAAATGTTTCACCCCATTTGTTGGGGAATTGTTCTCCATGTTTAGTTATTTCAGCTGGTGAAATGTGGTTTCCCTATTGGTGCCGTGGTTTTTTGTTTACTTTATTATTGCCCTGTGGCTACTGGGTATTTTATTTACTTGTTCTTTCGACACATCCCAACTTCGAGAAGACGTGGCAAGCTACCAGGAGTGATCTTGAACTCCCATGCCTTTGTAACCTCTTGAAGTTGATCCCTAACTAACTTCATAACTATATAAGTTCTTAATGAAATGAAATCTAGTGCTGATGATTTCGTCAAGAAATGTTTTTCCAGAGAATTTATCTAGTGCTACTGTGTATGTGTTTAGAGCATGTTGTGCTACGAACCCATAACTTATCAACTAAAAGTTAGCAACTTTATAATTGATTTGACACCATAGAAATAAAATGTGTCATGCTATCAATTTAGTTTGACAACTAAAAGTTATGAAGTTTTCTTCGAACTACGCATGAAAGATATGATGGACTATGGATAAGAAATAAAGATAAAGTAGATTTAGACTAAGTACAACTTGTCGTATACTCCAAATCACCCCCCTCTTGTTATATTATTTATATACCATTGGAGAGTCATATTAACAACATTGAAATCTTTTAGGGGTTGTTTCGATTGTGCCAGATCCAATCCTGCCAAACTATCACAACACGCCCTGGAAGGATTAAACTCACAGATCGAGCGAGCCACGAGTGGGCCAGCCCAATTAGGTGTACATGAATCTGGTTTTGGGAACCTTTTAGGCCGGTTGTAATGGGTAGTATCATATACTAGTATCATGTATATGATACTACCTCCGTAATGCATAGTATCACAAGGTAGTATCATAGGTTGTCTTATTAATTGTCATGCATGACACAAAGTAGTACAACATTTAATATGATACGGTATCATGATATGATACCACACCCTCTTTTTCCTCATTTAATTGTGTGCCACATCATCCAAAAAGTCTAGTTGGCATGCATGATACCTCTTATGATACTCCCATTACGACCAGCCTTAGAAGCTTTCAGTCCATTTTTCAATTGCTTTATTTTTGTTGTTGTTTTCCGTACATATTTATCAGATTTTCTTTTTAGTTCTTTTTGTTTTTTCTTTCGGGTTTCACCAGTTTTTCTTGGTTTTCAATGGTTTATTGGTTTCTTTCTTGTTTTTATTTGGTTTGTTCTTTCTTTTTGTCTATTTTTCTTCAGTTTTCTTTATATCCTTATCAGTTTTTATCAATTTTTTCGACTTTTTCACTGGGTTTCTTTGATTTTTCTTTTTCCTTCACTATAACTTCACTTTTCCTTTGCTTTTAAGCGGTTTTATTTGTTTCTTTGTCGTTTTTCACAATTTTTTATTTTCTCCATCTTTCCTTTGTTTTCTATGGTTTTTATTTGTTGCTTTCCTGATTTTTCTCCAGTGTTAGGTTTCTTTGTTTCCTTTTCTTTTTTGCATCGTTGCCCTCTGGTTTTCTTGTGTCTTTTTTCTCTTTAGTTTTCATTCATTTCTTTCTTATGTTTTTTTCTTTCTTCTTTTCCTTTTTTCAACAGATGTCTATATTTTTGTTACACAATGTACATCTTTCGTACAAGTCAAGAACATTTCTTAACAGTTTTTAAATATTTTTCAAACACATGATTAACACTCCTTTTTCAAGTAACTGTTTTGACGTTTATTTTTGCATACACATTGCATGTTTTTGTATGCAACTACAAGATTTTTTAATACAGGTGAGACATTTTAATGAGTATATGTTTTGATGACTATTTTTTTCATACAAATCATACATATTTCTTATGTATCCGATACATTTTACTACACATGTTCACACTTTTCATATATACATATCACATTTTTCAAATACATGATTAACATTTTTGAAAACTTATATTTTCTCTTTTTCATACACATTGCACATTTTTTGTATACACCAGGTTTTTAGATACACATTTAATGTTTTCAAATACATGATTAACATTTTAAAACTTTTTTTGGTCTGTATTTTTCCCATAAACATTGTATATATTTTTTTAATATATAAGGAACAATTTTAATATACAATTTAATATTTTTTTGAGATACAAGATTAACATATTTTCATATATATGTTTTGATTTTTATTTGTATACACATTATACAGTTTTCCTACATGTTTAATATTTTTTAATGTACGATTAGCATTTTCAATTCTTGTATATTTATGAAATGATATTCATAATAGATATATTCAGAATATTTTGAAATATAAGAAAAATAAAAAAGAGAAAAAATATATCCGATATGTGATTTCTCCATCTCAAAAACAAAACTGTACTATCAACAGTGTCATGTACTACACGAAGTATCCCTAAAAAATATAGATACTATATGGAGTACATGACAACACAGTACGACAGTAGTGCTACACCCGCATGACTTTCCCTTTTTGACTAAATTTTTTTCGTGAAATTTGAGGAGAGGGGAGTCAAAACTTCTACGTCAGGAGGCCTCACCAGAGCGATGAAGGGACTGAGGAGTAAAAAGAATCCTACTCTCCATATATATATATATATATATATATATATATATATATATATATATATATATATATAAAATTCTAAGACTCAAAACATTTTGTTCTAGACTCAACGACGTCAGCGATTCGATCAAGCAGTGGGCTCCTAAGTCGGGGAAGGCTCTGATTACCAACTTGTAACACCCACAATGCGGCTATATCTCCCACGTGTCGGGGCACGACTTAGAGGCATAGCCGCATGGTAGGCTTGTCGCAAGAGAAGTAATCTTCACACATCCCATGTACTGAATAAGAAAGTGACAAAGAGTTGGCTTACAATCGCCACTTCACACAATACATAAATAATTCATACGTCATCCAAAGTACAATCAAAGGTCCAACTACGGAACCAAAATAAAGGAAGACAATCCCAAATGCTAGATCCCCGATCGTCCCAACTGGGCTCCACTACTGATCATCAGGAAAAAAAACATAGTAACGGCCCGAATCCTCGTCGAACTCCCGCTTGAGTTCGGTAGCATCGCCTGCACTGGTATCCTCGGCACCTGCAACTGTTTGGAAGTATCCGTGAGTCACGAGGACTCAGCAATCTCACACCCGCACGATCAAGACTACTTAAGCTTATGGGTAGGAGAAGGTAGTGAGGTGGAGCTGCAGCAAGCACTAAGCATATATGGTGGCTAACATACGCAAATGAGAGCGAGAAGAGAAGCAACGCAACGGACGTGAAGCAAGAAGTGATCAAGAAGTGATCCTGAAACTACTTACGTTCAAGCAAAACACAAGACCGTGTTCTCTTCCCGGACTCCGCTAAAAAGAGACCATCACGGCTACACACGCGGTTAATTCATTTTAATTAAGTTAAGTGTCAAGTTCTTTACAACCGGATATTAACAAATTCCCATCTGCCACATAACCGCGGGCATGGCTCTCGAAACTTTATACCCTGCAGGGGTGTCCCAACTTAGCCCATCACAAGCTCTCACGGTCAACGTGTTGGGGAACGTTGCAGAAAACAAAAAATTTCCTACGGTTTCACCAAGATCCATCTATGAGTTAATCTAGCAACGAGTAATCGGATTGCATCTACATACCTTTGTAGATCACGCGCGGAAGCGTTCAAAGAACGGGGATGAGGAAGTCATACTCGATGTGATACAAATCACCGGAGATCCTAGCGCAGAACGGACGGCACCTCCGTGTTCAACACACGTACGGTCAGCGTGACGTCTCCTGCTTCTTGATCCAGCAAGGGGAAAGGAGAGGTTGATGAAGATCCAGCAGCACGACGGCGTGGTGGTGGATGCAGGGCGTCACCGCAGCAGGGCTTCGCCGTTATACTGCGAGAGGGAGAGGTGTAGCAGGGGAGAGGGAGGCGCCAAGACTCAAGGGTGTTCTGCCCCCTCCCCCCCCTTTATATAGGCCCCCTAGGGGGGCGCCGGCCCTAGGAGATGGGATCTCCTAGGGGGGGCGCCGGCCAAGGGGTGGAGTCCCCCCCAAGCCAGGTGGGGCGCCCCCCACCCTAGGTTTCCCAACCCTAGGCGCATGGGGTGGGCCAAGGGGGGCGCACCAGCCCACTATGGGCTGGTTCCCCTCCCCACTTTGGCCCATGGGGCCCTCCGGGATGGGTGGCCCCACCTGGTGGACCCCCGGGACCCTTCCGGTGGTCCCGGTACAATACCGGTGACCCCCAAAACTCTCCCGATGGCCGAAACTGCACTTCCTATATATAATTCTTCACCTCTGAACCATTCCGGAACTCCTCGTGACGTCCAGGATCTCATCCGGGACTCCGAACAACTTTCGGGTTACTGCATATTCATATCTCTACAACCCTAGCATCACCGAACCTTAAGTGTGTAGACCCTACGGGTTCGGGGGACATGTAGACATGACCGAGACAGCTCTCCGGTCAATAACCAACAGCGGGATCTGGATACCCATGTTGGCTCCCACATGCTCCTCAATGATCTCATCAGATGAACCACGATGTCGAGGATTCAAGCAACCCCGTATACAATTCCCTTTGTCAATCGGTACGTTACTTGCCCGAGATTCGATCATCGGTATCCCAATACCTCATTCAGTCTCGTTACCGGCAAGTCACTTTACTCGTACCGTAATGCATGATCCCGTGACCATACACTTGGTCAATTTGAGCTCATTATGATGATGCATTACCGAGTGGGCCCAGAGATACCTCTCTGTCATATGGAGTGACAAATCCGAGTCTTGATCCGTGTCAACCCAACAGACACTTTCGGAGATACCCGTAGTATACCTTTATAGTCACCCAGTTACGTTGTGACGTTTGGTACACCCAGAGCACTCCTACGGTATCGGGGAGTTACACGATCTCATGGTCTAAGGAAAAGATACTTGACATTGGAAAAACTCTAGCAAACGAACTATACGATCTTGTGCTATGTTTAGGATTGGGTCTTGTCCATCACATCATTCTCCTAATGATGTGATCCCGTTATCAATGACATCTCCATGTCCATAGCCAGGAAACCATGACTATCTGTTGATCAACGAGCTAGTCAACTAGAGGCTCACTAGGGACACATTGTGGTCTATGTATTCACACATGTATTACGATTTCCGGATAATACAATTAGAGCATGAATAATAGACAATTATCATGAACAAGGAAATAAAATAATCATTTTATTATTGCCTCTAGGGCATATTTCCAACAGTCTCCCACTTGCACTAGAGTCAATCATCTAGTTACATTGTGATGAATCGAACACCCATGGAATTCTGGTGTTGATCATGTTTTGCTCTAGGGAGAGGTTTAGTCAACGGATCTGCTACATTCAGGTCCGTATGTACTTTACAAATCTCTATGTCTCCATTTTGAACACTTTCACAGATGGAGTTGAAGCGACGCTTGATATGCCTGGTCTTCCTGTGAAACCTGGGCTCCTTGGCAAGGGCAATAGCTCCAGTGTTGTCATAGAAGAGAGTCATCGGGCCCGACGCATTGGGTATGACTCCTAGGTCGGTAATGAACTCCTTCACCCAGACTGCTTCGTGTGCTGCCTCCGAGGCTGCCATGTACTCCGCTTCACATGTAGATCCCGCCACAACGCTTTGCTTGCAACTGCACCAGCTTACTGCCCCACCATTCAAAATATACACGTATCCGGTTTGTGACTTAGAGTCATCTAGATCTGTGTCGAAGCTAGCGTCGACGTAACCCTTTACGACGAGCTCTTCGTCACCTCCATAAACGAGAAACATTTCCTTAGTCCTTTTCAGGTACTTCGGGATATTCTTGACCGCTGTCCAGTGTTCCTTGCCGGGATTACTTTGGTACCTTCCTACCAAACTTACGGCAAGGTTTACATCAGGTCTGGTACACAGCATGGCATACATAATAAAACCTATGGCTGAGGCATAGGGGATGACACTCATCTCTTCTATATCTTCTGCCGTGGTCGGACATTGAGCTGAGCTCAATTTCACACCTTGCAACACAGGCAAGAACCCCTTCTTAGACTGATCCATATTGAACTTCTTCAATATCTTATCAAGGTATGTGCTTTGTGAAAGACCTATGAGGCGTCTTGATCTATCTCTATAGATCTTGATGCCTAATATATAAGCAGCTTCTCCAAGGTCCTTCATTGAAAAACTCTTATTCAAGTAGGCCTTAATGCTGTCCAAAAGCTCTATATCATTTCCCATCAAAAGTATGTCATCTACATATAATATGAGAAATGCTACAAAGCTCCCACTCACTTTCTTGTAAACGCAGGCTTCTCCATAAGTCTGCATAAACCCAAACGCTTTGATCATCTCATCAAAGCGAATGTTCCAACTCCGAGATGCTTGCACCAGCCCATAAATCGAGCGTTGGAGCTTGCACACCTTGTCAGCATTCTTAGGATCGACAAAACCTTCCGGCTGCATCATATACAGTTCTTCCTTAAGATAACCGTTAAGGAATGCCGTTTTGACGTCCATTTGCCATATCTCATAATCATAGTATGCGGCAATTGCTAATATGATTCAGCCTAGCTTTATAGATGGTCACATTACCATCCGCGTCTGTCTTCTTCTTAAAGATCCATTTATTTTCTATGGCTCGCCGATCATCGGGCAAGTCAGTCAAAGTCCATACTTCGTTTTCATACATGGATCCTATCTCGGATTTCATGGCTTCTACCCATTTGTCGGAATCCGGGCCCGTCATCGCTTCTTCATAGTTCGAAGGTTCATCGTTGTCTAACAACATGATTTCCAAGACAGGGTTGCCGTACCACTCTGGTGCGGAACGTGTCCTTTTGGACCTTTGAAGTTCAATAGGAGCTTGATCAGAAGTATCTTGATCATCATCATTAACTTCCTCTCTAATTGGTGCAGGCACTACAGGAACATTTTCCTGTGTTGCGCCACTTTCCGGTTCAAGAGGTAATACTTCTTCAAGTTCCACTTTCCTCCCACTTACTTCTTTCGAGAGAAACTCCTTCTCTAGAAAGGATCCATTCTTGGCAGCAAAGATCTTGCCTTCGGATCTGAGGTAGAAGGTATACCCAATAGTTTCTTTAGGGTATCCTATGCAGACGCATTTTTCTGACTTGGGTTCGAGCTTTTCAAGTTGAAGTTTCTTGACATAAGCATCGCATCCCCAAACTTTTAGAAACGACAGCTTAGGCTTCTTCCCAAACCATAATTCATACGGTGTCGTCTCAACGGATTTCGACGGAGCCCTTTTTAAAGTGAATGCGACAGTCTCTAAAGCATAGCCCCAAAATGACAGCGGTAAATCGGTAAGAGACATCATAGATCGCACCATATCCAATAGAGTGCGATTATGACGTTCGGACACACCATTACGCTGAGGTGTTCCAGGCGGCGTGAGTTGTGAAACTATTTCACATTTTCTTAAGTGTGTGCCAAATTCGTGACTCAAGTATTCACCTCCACGATCTGATCGCAAAAACTTGATTTTTCTGTCACGTTGATTCTCAACCTCACTCTGAAATTCCTTGAACTTTTCAAAGGTTTCAGACTTGTGTTTCATTAAGTAGACATACCCATATCTACTCAAGTCATCAGTGAGGGTGAGAACATAACGATAGCCATCATGAGCCTCAACACTCATTGGACCGCACACATCAATATGTATGGTTTCCAATAGGTTGGTTGCTCGCTCCATTGTTCCTGAGAACGGAGTCTTGGTCATCTTACCCATGAGGCATGGTTCGCACGTGTCAAATGATTCGTAATCAAGAGACTCTAAAAGTCCATCTGCATGGAGCTTCTTCATGCGTTTGACACCTATATGACCAAGGCGGCAGTGCCACAAGTATGTGGGACTATCATTATCAACCTTACATCTTTTGGTATTCACACTATGAATATGTGTAGCATTACGCTCGAGATTCATTAAGAATTAACCATTCACCATAGGAGCATGACCATAAAACATATCTCTCATATAAATAAAATAACCATTATTCTCGGATTTAAATGAGTAGCCATCTCGAATTAAACGAGATCCTGATACAATGTTCATTCTCAAAGCTGGTACTAAATAACAATTATTGAGGTTTAAAACTAATCCCGTGTGTAAATGTAGAGGTAGCGTGCCGACGGTGATCACATCGACCTTGGAACCATTCCCGACGCGCATCGTCACCTCGTCCTTCGCCAGTCTCAGTTTATTCCACAGCTCCTGCTTTGAGTTACAAATGTGAGCAACTGCACCGGTATCAAATACCCAGGAGCTACTACGAGTACTGGTAAGGTATACATCAATTACATGTATATCACATATACCTTTCGTTTTGCCGGCCTTCTTGTCCGCTAAGTATTTGGGGCAGTTCCGCTTCCAGTGACCACTTCCCTTGCAATAAAAACACTCAGTCTCGGGCTTGGGTCCATTCTTTGGCTTCTTCCCGGCAGCTTTCTTACCGGGCGCGGCAACTCCCTTGCCGTCCTTCTTGAAGTTCTTCTTACCCTTGCCTTTCTTGAACTTAGTGGTTTTATTCACCATCAACATTTGATGGTCCTTTTTGACTTCTACCTCTGCTGATTTCAGCATTGCAAATACTTCAGGAATGGTCTTTTCCATCCCCTGCATATTGAAGTTCATCACAAAGCTCTTGTAGCTCGGTGGAAGCAACTGAAGGATTCTGTCAATGACCGCGTCATCCGGGAGATTAACTCCCAGCTGAGTTAAGCGGTTATGTAATCCAGACATAGTGAGTATGTGCTCACTGACAGAACTATTTTCCTCCATCTTACAGCTGAAGAACTTGTCGGAGACTTCATATCTCTCGACCGGGGCATGAGCTTGGAAAACCATTTTCAGCTCTTCGAACATCTCATATGCTCCGTGTCACTCAAAACGCTTTTGGAGCCCTGGTTCTAAGCTGTAAAGTATGCCGCACTGAACGAGGGAGTAATCATCAGCACGTGTGTGCCAAGCGTTCATAACGTCTTGGTTCTATGGGACGGATGCGTCACCTAGCGGTGCTTGTAGGACATATTCTTTCTTGGCAGCTATGAGGATGATCCTCAGGTTCCAGACCCAGTCCGTATAGTTGCTACCATCGTCTTTCAGCTTGGTTTTCTCTAGGAACGCGTTGAACTTGAGGACAACATTGGCCATTTGATCTACAAGACATATTGTAAAGATTTTAGACTAAGTTCATGATAATTGAGTTCATCTAATCAAATTATATAATGAACTCCCACTTAGATAGACATCCCTCCAGTCATCTAAGTATAACAAGATCCGAGTTAACTAGGCTGTGTCCATCATCATGTGAGATGGACTAGTCAACATCGGTGAACATCTTCATGTTGATCGTATCTTCTATACGACTCATGCTCGACCTTTCGGTCTTCTGTGTTCCGAGGCCATGTCTGTACATGCTAGGCTCGTCGAGTCAACCTAAGTGTTTGCATGTGTAAATCTGTCTTACACCCGTTGTATGTGAACGTTGGAATCTATCACACCCGATCATCACGTGGTGCTTCGAAACAACAAACTGTCGCAACGGTGCACAGTTAGGGGGAACACTTTCTTGAAATTATTATGAGGGATCACCTTATTTACTACCGCCGTTCTAAGTAAACAAGATGCAAAAACATGATAAACATCACATGCAATCAAATAATAATAGTGACATGATATGGCCAATATCACATAGCTCCTTTGATCTCCATCTTGGGGCTCCATGATCATCTTGTCACCGGCATGACACCATGATCTCCATCATCATGATCTCCATCATCGTGTCTCCATGAAGTTGCTCGCCAACTATTACTTCTACTACTATGGCTAACACGTTTAGCAATAAAGTAAAGTAATTTACATGGCGTTTCTCAATGACACGCAGGTCATACAAAAAATAAAGACAACTCCTATGGCTCCTGCCGGTTGTCATACTCATCGACATGCAAGTCGTGATTCCTATTACAAGAACATGATCTCATACATCACATATATATCATTCATCATTCATCACAACTTTGGCCATATCACATCACAAAGCACTTGCTGCAAAAACAAGTTAGACGTCCTCTAATTGTTGTTGCAAGTTTTATGTGGCTGCAAAAGGGTTCTAGCAAGAACGTTTTCTTACCTACGTAAAAGCCACAATGTGATTTCTCAACTTCTATTTACCCTTCATAAGGACCCTTTTCATCGAATCCGCTCTAACTAAAGTGGGAGTGACAGACACCCGCTAGCCACCTTATGCAACTAGTGCATGTCAGTCGGTGGAACCAGTCTCACGTAAGCGTACGTGTAAGGTCGGTCCGGGCCGCTTCATCCCACAATACGGCTGAAGCAAGATAAGACTAGTAGCGGCAAGAAAGTTGACAACATCTACGACCACAACAAATTGTGTTCTACTCGTGCAAGGAGAACTACGCATAGACCTAGCTCATGATGCCACTGTTGGGGAACGTTGCAGAAAACAAAAAATTTCCTACGGTTTCACCAAGATCCATCTATGAGTTCATCTAGCAACGAGTGATCGGATTGCATATACATACCTTTGTAGATCACGCGCGGAAGCGTTCAAAGAACGGGGATGAGGAAGTCGTACTTGACATGATCCAAATCACCGGAGATCCTAGCGCCGAACGGACGGCACCTCCGTGTTCAACACACGTACGGTCAGCGTGACGTCTCCTCCTTCTTGATCCAGCAAGGGGAAAGGAGAGGTTGATGAAGATCCAGCAGCACGACGGCGTGGTGGTGGATGCAGGGCGTCACGGCAGCAGGGCTTCGCCGTTATACTGCGAGAGGGAGAGGTGTAGCAGGGGAGAGGGAGGCGCCAAGACTCAAGGGTGTTCTGCCCCCTCCCTCCCCCCTTTATATAGGCCCCCTAGGGGGTGCCGGCCCTAGGAGATGGGATCTCCTAGGGAGGCGGCGGCCAAGGGGTGGAGTCCACCCCAAGCCAGGTGGGGCGCCCCCCCACCCTAGGGTTCCCAACCCTAGGCGCATGGGATGGGCCAAGGGGGGCGCACCAGCCCACTATGGGCTGGTTCCCCTCCCCACTTTGGCCCATGGGGCCCTCCGGGATGGGTGGCCCCATCCGGTGGACCCCCGGGACCCTTCCGGTGGTCCCGGTACAATACCAGTGACCCCCGAAACTCTCTCGATGGCCGAAACTGCACTTCCTATATATAATTCTTCACCTCTGGACCATTCCGGAACTCCTCATGATGTCCAGGATCTCATCGGGACTCCGAACAACTTTCGGGTTACTGCATATTCATATCTCTACAACCCTAGCGTCACCGAACCTTAACTGTGTAGACCCTACGGGTTCGGGAGACATGTAGACATGACTGAGACGGCTCTCCGGTCAATAACCAACAACAGGATCTGGATACCCATGTTGGCTCCCACATGCTCCTCGATGATCTCATCAGATGAACCACGATGTCGAGGATTCAAGCAACCCCGTATACAATTCCCTTTGTCAATCGGTACGTTACTTTCCCGAGATTCGATCGTCGGTATCCCAATACCTCGTTCAATCTCGTTACCGGCAAGTCACTTTACTCGTACCGTAATGCATGATCCCGTGACCAGACACTTGGTCACTTTGAGCTCATTATGATGATGCATTACCGAGTGGGCCCAGAGATACCTCTCCATCATATGGAGTGACAAATCTCAGTCTTGATCCGTGTCAACCCAACAGACACTTTCGGAGATACCCGTAGTATACCTTTATAGTCACCCAGTTACGTTGTGATGTTTGGTACACCCAGAGCACTCCTACGGTATCCGAGAGTTACATGATCTCATGGTCTAAGGAAAAGATACTTGACATTGGAAAAACTCTAGGAAACGAACTATACGATCTTGTGCTATGTTTAGGATTGGGTCTTGTCCATCACATCATTCTCCTAATGATGTGATCCCGTTATCAGTGACATCTCCATGTCCATAGCCAGGAAACCATGACTATCTGTTGATCAACGAGCTAGTCAACTAGAGGCTCACTAGGGACACATTGTGGTCTATGTATTCACACATGTATTACAATTTCTGGATAATACAATTAGAGCATGAATAATAGACAATTATCATGAACAAGGAAATATATAATCATTTTATTATTGCCTCTAGGGCATATTTCCAACACAACAAAGGATATTCCTTCTCCCGAGAAGACCCGATCAGTCTCGGAATCCTGGTTACAAGACATTTCGACAATGGTAAAACAAGACCAGCAAGACCACCCGACTGTGCCGACAAATCCCAATAGGAGCTGCACATATCTCCTTCTCAGGGCACACCGGATGAGCACTCCGTACAACTAAAACCAGCCCTCAAGTTTCCCCGAGGTGGCGCCGCAAAGGACTCTAGTTTGGACCAACACTCAAAGGAGCACTGGCCCGGGGGGTTAAAATAAAGATGACCCTCGGGCTCGCGAAAACCTGAGGGAAAAGGCTTAGGCGGCAAATGTTAAAACCAAGGTTGGACCTTGCTGGAGGAGTTTTATTCAAAGCAACCATAACACCCAACCGCGTAAGGAACGCAAAATCAAGGAACATAACACCGGTGTGATGGAAACTAGGGCGGCAAGAGTGGAACAAAACACCAGGCATAAGGCCGAGCCTTCCACCTTTACCAAGTATATAGATGCATTAAATTAAATAAGCGATAATAATGATATTCCAACAATATCCATGTTCCAACATGGAACAAACTTCATCTTCACCTGCAACTAGCAACGCTATAAGAGGGGCTGAGCAAAAGCGGTAACATAGCCAAACAACGGTTTGCTAGAAAGGTGGGTTAGAGGCTTGACATGGCAATATGAGAGGCATGATATAACAAGTGGTAGGTAACGCGACATAACAATAGAGTGGACAACTAGCAAGCAAATATAGAAGTGAGAGGATAAAGACACCATCGAACTTTGCAAAAACATGTTAAAAAGACGAGGATGCCCTCTACTTCTTGTGGTTTTCGATTCCAGCGAGGGGTATGTTCTTGGATCCATTATGCTTCTATTATTTTTGGCAAATTTTAACATGCTCCCTCTTACCCCTTCTTTTTACATGTGAGGTAAGAACGTAAGAGTTAATTAGACCACTAATTACTGAGATCAACGGCTCAGATATATTATATACTCTTACATCTCTTGTGAAAATAGGGGGTAAGAAAGAGCATGTTAAAACTGCTCTTCATTTTTATGTTTTCTAGTACAGAAGAAGTAAACTAACACAACTTATCTTTCTAGCTTGACTATGCAAGTTGATGCAGATATTAAGGATATGACATTCTTTACAGAATACACTGGTGACCTTAATTATTTGGAGCAAGGAGAATGATGGTTGTGATAGTATAATGACCCTTCTATCACCAGCGAATCCCTCCAAGAAGCTTGATATTTTCCTTGACAAATGGGGAAACACCACCCGCTTTATTAGTGGCATCAACAACCACACTCCGTAAGTAGTCACTTCCGTTCTTATGACGTAAAATGTCTGAGGCATCACTTATATAGTTATATTAATGTAATCTCATTGAACTCCTGCATGGATGGAAAGAAGAAGCAGAACATCAAGTGTGTGAGATATGACATCGATGGCGAGAGACATGTCTTGTTGATCTCTGCCACGACATAGCTTGTGGCGAGATGCTATACGATGACTACAATGGTCATGAGTATGCATGCCAAACACATCATTTTGTCTAACTCCCAATAGTTCTGACTTGCCCATCATCAAGGCGTTTGGGTGAGAATAGGGAATAATGGTGGCATTTTCAGCATTGCCACTGAAATCCATTAACTTATATATATTCGTTTGCTAGAAGAAATTCCTGGATGGAGACAATGATACATGTTGATGTTGTTGGTAGTGAAAATAGTCTTCATTCAGTAGTGGAGAGAGACAAGGGGGGTCTTCATTTTACTTTTCTCCTCACCTACCGAAGATGTCGTCTTCTAAGTTCTCACTCATATTAGTTACTATTGCAGAGTTTCTGCGCGACTTGAGAGGTGATAATCTTCGATCCGTTTTGGATGTATATAGTCCCCATTCTCCCTAGAGTGACCATAGGTTATCAAATACACAAGAAGTAATGCCTTGGGAAGGTGATTTCTGCAGGACTTTGTCATAAACTAGTTACAGTTTTTCCAGACCAATTCCCACAATTTATATTAAGAAAAAATAATAAAGAAATATGCCAGGGATGTTTCACCTGCAACCGTATACAGACACTCGAGATATGCGGGACATTTCAATGAATGCTTCCACTTATGATTAGATGAAATTAAAGCTATTTGCCGTACTCTAACCACCAAAGCAAAAACATGGTTATGTTTACCCTGCAGGTACTATGGAGCGACGGAGTTACAATCTTATATGAATGCATACTTAAGTGCCCAAGCAGAAGAATCAATGCCTGAAATTGCGACATCAACAATATCATGTAAAAATGTGCAAAGTGTGTTGTAGATGTACCTGTCACAAGTGTCCTCATGGAAATATCTTCTAGGTCACTAGATGGAAACTAACAATGCAATTACAGAAGGGAACACTATCCAAGAACCTAATGCTTCTCTAAAGCTGATAGTGCTGGGGCGGGGGGGGGGGGGGGGGGGGGGGGGGGCATTGCTTGAAAAATGTCATCTACACACACTCAAGTCACGGCTAGAACAAATGGTAAATACACTGGGAGGACCATACTATAAGACGAGGTGGAAGCATAAGAACTTTGTAACTCTAATTTTTTTTTTTGTCAATTTTTGCTTGGTCATATAATTTTAGGGACTCCCTTCCCTTTGGAAGACACTTTCGTGAAAAAAAATTAAAGTAGGTCACTTTCGTCTTCAGGGATTCATGTCCCTTTATATAGGAATATGCAGAGTGGAAGTGGGAAAGAACAAACAAAATTACACAGTACCCTTTAGCACATATCAGATGGCCGGAATTTTGCTTTTCTAGCGAGATATCTGATTCTGATAACAGGTTTAGTTTGTTTTCAGAAACCACATGGGACCTTTTGGGTGTATGATGCACTTCTACAAGCCGGACTAGCACCTAGAAAATTATAGTAATTTTACGTAGTGTCAGAGTAGTGGTTTTAACTTCGTGATTGCTTGCAGGGGGGTAATTGATGTGGGGCACCGTTCTTGTCCAGGTCATCCATGGTCAAGGAAAGCATGCTCTTCCTCTACATGGGCGCCCTTGAGCCAAAGTGTTGTACGAGCCCTCCTCCTGGGCGTCAAGTGGCTGAGGCAAGGGGACTGGCAAGGGCCATGCACCCCATATGCTCCCACAAACACATCTACTACTACTCCTAATTCTCTACTTAACTGAGAAAATTAGCTATATTTTGATGATTTGACCCCTCCTAACATTATATGAAATGTTTGGACCCCTCTGACTTGAGATTCAGGCTCCGCCAATGGGGACGACTCTTATTATTGGCCGGCATATAATTTTTGATAAAATTCCTGCTGAAATCGAGGGTTCTCCTCCCACACAAGGTAAATAAGAGTGGCTCTTCTTTCTAGTGGAGGAAGTAGATGGGGACAGCATACCTCTTCAATGGTTCCCGATCCTAGTTCATTTTCAGTTGGGATGTCAGGAGAGGAGTATAACCAAGAAGAAGGTGAATCTACTTTCAAGAAAGCACAAGTAACAAAATAGGATGGCGAAGGTATTGTGGAAGTAGTAGAGCTGGAAACTTATGAGTGTCACAAATTCTGAGGAAGAAGAACCATCGCAGTTAGTAGATCACTCCCACGTTGTAATTTTTTTGCCCAGGTTGTATGGATTTGGCCGAGTTTCCCTTATGAACTGGGCCTAGCTTTCTTAGCAGATGCGTGGGAATTTCGTGCCCTTTTAAAGAGGTTACTTGAACAAAAAAACAAAGTTTTAAATAGCATGATATGGCAAATTCTGGCAGAAGTGTTAGCGCGCTAAATGACAATAAACGGCTTAGTGTGATTCCCCTCCAAATGCTATAGGGCCGAGATAGCACACTATATGAGAAAATTCAAGTATATCATCACTTTATGAACAAAGAACTTGCATCGGTGTTGAATCAAGGTTTTCATGCACACAAGCTTCCCAGACTCCACATCTCTGACATCACAGTCCACAGAAAATATAGTAAACCGAAATAAATCTGGGGATATGGCATCACCAGCACTCAATAATATCGTCAAGATTTAATTTCAGTAAACCCAATGAGGCAATGACACATGTAAATCAAGCATAGCACATGTAGTTTTCTTGTCCACATAAATTTACTTGTCTTTTCATCTGGGCCTGAACAACTATATAAAGGTCTGATCCATTTTGATAGCTAACTATTGATAAAGATTCGTGTAGAAATGAATAGTTTATTGGCTATACTAACACTAGTATTGAATTGAACCAGTACCTTACCGTTGTTATTATCAATATTCTTACAGACAAATTTAAATGATGCTACATTTTATGCATGGGTAGGGTAAAAACATTCATATATGCACATCGATAGACTCACCATCACCGCCATATCATTTGATTTGGTATTATTGATGGTGTCTCAAGGACATTCAATTTTTTCCTTGTAGCTAGCAATCTGAATCGGAAGCTTCCTGTGGGCTCTCTATCAAGCACATGATTTCATTCCTAGCAAGCTATGGTTGTCGGTTGCTCTTGCCGGCTGGCCGACGGGAATGGTTTTCCTGACGGTCTTACTTCTTTTTCTGTCAACTATTGACCCACACGCTTATTCACATTTCTGATAGTAACTCAATAATGCATCCCCCCAGCCTAACTGCCCATCGCCAATTTGTCTGGCATTGAAGCAATCGAAATCTAGGGTTCTCCCTACCGCCCCTGGGTTCTCCTTCGCGCCTCTCCACATCTGTCGTGGCCAGGACTTGGTTAATGATCTCGGAAGTGTCAACGACGACGACCAAGGTGAGCACAAGAACGGACAGACCAATTTTTCCCCTTAGCCTCTGGCGATTTGTTTGTCACGATTATGTGGTTGACCTGGGATGGTGACCTTGGAGTAATGCATGCATTTTTGGTTCGGTGGTTGGTAGGATCTAGTTTACGTGATCCATGGCGGCCAAGAAACTAAAGGCCGCCTAATATTCAAAAATTAAATTGTGTTGTGAATGGATAATCATCACTATTATAACATGTAATCACCACTCGTAAGTCTTGTCCTTCTATTTTGGAAGTTTTGTTTCTTCTATGAGGCTTCATAGAAGAAACAAACATAAACTGCTGAAATAGAAGGACAACACAACTTAGTTCTTGAATGTTAGGCGGCCTTTAGTTTCTTGTCAGCCATGGATCGCGTAAACTAGATCCTACCGGCCACCGAACCAAACATGCATGCATTACACCAAGGTCACCATCCGAGATCATACACAGAATCACGACAAACAGATTCTCCGGAGGCGAAGGTGGGAAATCATTCTGTCCGTTCGTGCGCTCACCTTGGTTGCCAACGTCATCGTCGTCCTTGTCACTTCTAAGGTAGTCGGCCAAGTCCTGGCCACGGCTGCAATGGAGGGGCATGGAGGAGAACCCAGGGGGGCAATAGGAAGAACCCTAGATTTCAATTCCCTCATCGCCAGGCAGATGGACGACGGGGAGTTTAGGCTGGGGGACACATTATTGAGTCCTTACGAGAAACACGAGTAAGCCTGTGGGCCAATAGCTGACAGGAAAAGAAGTAAGGCCGTCGGAAAATCATTCTTGTCGACCAACGCAGGAACAGCCGACAACCATAGCCTACCATGAATGAAATCACATGCTAGCAATCTGAATCATAAGGTATAGTTATGTTAATGTTATAAACAATGAAGTTAGTGAAACTACTCAGTAGATCGTATACATAGTAAGCTACAAACAAGCTGTGTGAACTCACTGGCATTCAATGATGACTTTAATGTGGCAATATGATTAATCACCTACTTTTAGATAAGCTCCCTATGTGGACTAGTAATATCTTTATTGTAACAGACAGGAAGAATATCAATGATATACAGTCTCACCTATCAGTAATATATAATTCCTAAATATTTTATTAAAACATTCGACCACATTATAAGTGCAAAAAATAATTATTGGTGTTGAACTAAATTCGTATTGCACAATAGTTTATCCTTTCAGGAAATAGACAAGAATGTTAGACGAATCTTGTCTAACCCAATTCCGTAGTTCTAACCTGTCCAGCATCAAGGACTCTGGGTGATAATAAGGATTAATAGCAGCCTTTTCAAAATTGCCACTTATATCTGATAACATATATATAGTTTGATAGGTCACTGAACAACGCAAGATGATAGTTGCTGGTGTTAACTACTTTTTAGTAGTGAGAGAAGTGTCTTCATTCAGTCGTTGGGAGAGACAAGTGGTATCTTCACTTTTTTTGTCGGGTGTTTCCCATTTTTGGGGCTTTGCTGTTAGTGCGGAAGTGCACACTATCCAAGATCCTAATGCTTCTATGCACACGATGGTGCTCGATGGCACTGTTGATAAAAGTGTCTCATACACACATTGAGATCACCGCTAGAAAAAATGGCATATACACTGGTAGCACCGTACTAAGAAAAGAGGTTAAAGCACTTGACCAATCACATAACAATGAACCCGAGCAAGATTGATATGCCAGGGTTGACTTCATCATCGATGATATCAATCCTGAAGGGGGTCCTCTTAAAGACTCGGAACAAGAGTACAACGTGTGCATCACTAAGTATATGAACTATAAATGTTAACGCTCTTCTCTTAGTAGTGTTGGCGTTCACTCTTGAAAGAGCTCCTCCCACCTAAGTCTAACGAGACACTGCTTCAAGTTCCATACTATTAAGGACTTAGTTTTATGCTGCCTTGCTATGTTGTGTACTATCGCCATTGTAGTGGTGCTCTGCACTGCAAGTGTTGTACATTTTGCTGATCGACATCTCCCGAGTGCTTCAGACTTTGCCGAAACTTTGTTCCAATCTTGCCCTATCATGCATGTACTGACCTCGGTGGAGTCTATTGAAATCGCTCGACAACCCATTTATATTTCTACGTGTAGACTCCAGATGTAGTAATAACACATGTCGATCTTCTTGTGATCTTGTTGAGCATTGGTCAGGATCTTGGGGGTCCTCTGCTATCTGATTCGCCAACGCAGCACTGGAGTAGAGCAGAGCGGTACTGAGGAGCAGCGATGGTACATACATCTAGTGCTAACCGGTTGGGCACCTAAAATCTTGAAGAAAGCAGGATCTAGATAGCGTCTCATACATATGCACCGGGCGTTAGTTGCAGAGGGGAAAAGAAGCGCTCTAATGTTGCCATTAGGGTGAGGTCTTCGAATGTTGCCCTGGTGCGACGTCCTACGCCTTGTTCCGTGTGCTGGACCCGGACACCGATGCGTTGGACTCGGCGCCACCACCGCCGACGGTGGCGTGGAACATGTGCTTCTGGTCCGGGCCCTCTCGTCGATCGGTGTAGGCCGGCGGTGCTCATTGATGCTTCTCACACAATTATTCGGATTGAGCTTCATCATCCGTTATCGCGTAGCATAAGATTCTACTGGATTGCAACGGGGAATGGGAAAGTTGGGAGGGGAAGGGTTTCCCGGATCTGCACGCAGTGGCATTCCGACCGACGTCGTTGGCATTAATTGCATGCGCCAGCAAGCAGAACCACATTTCTTTCTTTCTTTGGAAGTTTGATGACTTCTGAGCAGAGGGTGCTTGTCATAGTGGGAGTAACTTAGCTAGTACCATAACCCACTCCAAGGCAAATTTGCTTATGTGAGAAGTATTTTGTTAGGGGAGAGATATTTGTGGTAACATAATATATTACCATAACATAATGCATCCCGAGGCAAAATGAGTATACATCTAAATAAATGAAAGTTTGCATGAAACCACACACATGTTACTGCCAATTATGGAGGTAGTAACATGGACAAGTAACATATGCATGTTACTAGGCTAAGTTATTTTCCACTGTGATCAGCTTAATTGAAGCAATTCGAATGGCGTAAAAATGGAAGGTTATTATTTCTGGTGTTTCCCATTTGTGGTGCTTCTCTATAAGCACATCAAAAAATCACAGTATCGGCTCCTAAGCTTCTCCATCTAGCTCTAGGAATTTTAAAATTTCATGATTTTAATCTCTTATAAACTTTGAATGCTCCTTTTGAATCTTTCTACTTTTGGAATTCAGCTTTCAGGTTTGAACATTTTGTCATTTTTTGACCTTTCAGAACCTCAAATTTTAGGAGTATCTAACTTTTAAGATTTTCCCAAACACCCAAATTTTGGATTCAACAAAAAAATCTAGCAGGTCACTTTTGGCTTCAGGAATTCATGTCCCTTTATCTTGGAGTACATATGTGCCCATGTCTCTCTTCTTCAATGGATAAGTGGCTCCATTATTTCTGCCTATGCAAATGTGGTTTCCATATATGCCTGTTGTGGCTGTGTATGGACAGATGGCTTCTGCAGCCATTGCATTGACATATTAATAAAATGGAGTTCAGTAATGATCTGACTTGTGTGCCTATTATGGACCCTAAATCTGCCAATGAGGCAAAACTGGAGGAACTTGGCATGCAGGTTAGCAAATTTCTACTTAAAATAGCATATTGTAGGGAAGCGGATTAGGAGCACTCGGCGACGCTGCACACTGAAATCACACCCGCTCCCATGCTAGCTCGGGATATGTGCATCATTTAACAAAATGGTTTCTCATGTGTGAATACCTCACAGAGGCGTACACGTGAACAGTTTTGACCTGTGCATTGTCATTTAATAAGTGTGCATGGCGAGCATTAGAATATAGAACAGGGGCACAATGCATTAACTATCTTCCGTGTTAGAGCTAGGCCATTTATGCTTTACATCCAGCGGCATTCCCTCCATTTCCAGATCAAGGAGTAAGGATCCCCTCCAAGAGCTTACGGTTCATCTTCCCCAACATCCCATATCCAGAGAAGACGAGAGACGGGCGGGGCAGCTCATACCCAGTTGCTGATAAAAGCCATCTCTTCAAACTATAGCTGGTGCTATTTGGAAATGATATGATTCCTACATCAGATGTGCGAATGGATCCGGGTTCAGTTAAAACAACCATGAAAAAACCATGGCGAAGAGAGCGGTCAAGTTCAGAATTGATTGCTGAGGTTTGTTGTTTAAGAACTTTTATATGTTTAGCACTAGTCTTGCATACATGGAGTGGCTCTGAGAATAAATCATTGAAGCGAGCGCATCATTCTGTAGCATCTCGTCTAATCAAAAGCAGTAAGAGTGCACTTGGATGATTAAATTTTCGAAGAAATATACAGTGAACAAGTACGTTGCAACTTTTGTGCAGTGTGGTAAGAAATGAAGGTGTGAGAGGAACAGCTAGGCTCTTGTAAATGGCGCATTTAATAACCTGGCAAGTCGGTTGTCACAGTGTGTTAATTCGCATGTAAAGTCCCAAAACGAACATGTGAGTGGCTGCATCGGGATGACTTCATTGATAGCTTAATGAGTTTCTAGTTCTTTTGGTGATACACAATGCTCTCCTGTGGTGTGCACACAAAGTCAATAGTCCTAATTAACGAGACTCACGTTTGCATGCAAAAAAAGTTAACGTGTTGTCTTTCCTCTGCAAAGACAGGTATGTCAGAGTATGACGCGGCTCAGTAAATGAATGCAAAACAGCTGCTTGCAATGTAATTACGTCAATTCATCTTCGCTGAAGCATGAAGATGAACGATTAAATGCGGCTATACTGCACTGGTAAACAGTGGCGTAGCTAGGGGGTGGCCAGGGTGGTCCATGGACCACCCTGGAATTTCCCCATAGCTTTTATATAGTGTAGTAAAAAAATATTTCTTTGAAAATAAATAAACTTATTTAATATTTCTATTGATGGACCACCCTGATTTATTGGGCTGGCTACGCCACTGCTGGTAAATCAGGCAATGTGACTAATAACATACTAGATTTTTAGAGGAAAAGTTTTGAGATTAGTACAGTTAAATCGTCTAGAATTACTATCATGAAGTTCTCAGGTTTTCACTAAAAATAGAAATACTTAATCTCATTGAATTTGTACCTTGAATTTTCCTGGATTGGAATTATCCGTTTCTATTTCTAAATTTAATAATTATGAAATCCATAGTTTTAATTATCGCAGGATAAGATTCTCAATTTTTATAGAAGACACATAACTTGATGGAAAATGGTATTGTAGTTTAAAAACTGATAAAAATATTTGTGAAAAATATTTTCAAAGTTAAGATAATATTGCAATTATAAACTTGGTACAAACTGAATATTACATGTTTTATCTGATTCAAAACGCAGGTTCCCTCAAATCTGCATGCATGTCAGATGTCCACCCATATCTAGATGCATTTATTTCAAGTCAGAGATCATTAAAAGTATGGAAGAATACAGACCCTATACATCTCCTAAAAGAAATCATACGTCAAAATAAACTCATGAATACGTGCATACTAATATAGTGGTACAGATCACTATGCTTATTTAATGGTGAGATATGAGGGAGGTGAGCCCGCAGGTGCTCCTAGGCATTTTCGCATATTGTAGTTCTTATTTCTTGGTGCCTAACAGTACATTACATGATTTTCTAGGTTCTTTCATGTGAGGATAAAGAAACCAACAAACTTTGCAGAAGCATGCTGGAAAGACGAGAATGCCATCTACGTACGTCTTATGGTTTTTTATTGCCGCGTGGGGTATGTTCTTGGATTGTTTATGCTTCTAACATTTTTATGATTTTCAGTATAGAAGAATTAAACTAACACAGGTTATATTTTTAGCTTGACTATGCAGGTTGATGCATATATTAAGGATTAGACATTCCTTAATAAATACACTAGAGAACTTGATTATTTGGAGAACAAAGAGGATGATGGATGTGATAGATCCAGCGGCGATGGTATGGACGAGCTCGCCTGCTCCGGTTATACGTGCCAATGGGACAACGACACGTTCGAGCCGGAACTGAATGCAATCGTAGAGAGAGACGGATACGCCCTGTCAAACAGTAGCGTACAGAGACGGCTCCGTGTAACATACCGGTGGGTGGACGGTCCACCGTCAGCTGTTCCGTTGGTACAGGACATGGTAATTCAGCGTATAAATTGGTATGACTGCATCGCGTGGATATATTCCGTGTGGCCGTTTACTGCAACGTATAAATTTGGTCCGCACCAGTAGTGGTACGTACTAGCTGGAGAGAAAACATGATTTAATGCAACGGAACTTCATTTCATAATGATCCATCCAAATTAATTCAGCCAAACTATTACTCCCTCCGTTTCTTTTTATTCTACATATAAGGTTTGGTCAAAGTCAAGCTTTGTAAAGTTTGACTAACTTTACATTAAAAAATATAAACATTGACAATATGAAATCAATATTATCAGATGCACCACAAAATGTATTTTCATACTATATAGTTTTAATATTGTAGATGTTCATATATTTTTATATAAATTTGGTCAAACTTTGTGTAGTTTGACTTTGACCAAATCTTATATGCGGAGTAAAAAGAAACAGAGGGAGTAGAACTTAAACAACGGGCGCGCATAACACGTGATTGTCACTCGTCAGGTGGAGAGCTGACTAGAGCGAACGACTCACTCGCTAGGGTAGGTTCGATCAAGGACACCTAAGTCCCCCCCTCAAACATTTGCTACCATGGGGTTTCAGCGTGTATTTTGTTTGGTTGTTGCTTTATATATAAAGCGGGACGAAAGCCTGTTTCGAGAGCGCAACTCAAGTTAGCTACATTTTCCCGTGGCATATACAATAAATTGGCCATGGTACAATACATTAAAAAACATATGCAAAGATAAAAATTGTCATCGTATTTGTACGAGAAAACATGCAGAGTGAAATTTTGTCATGGTCCATGGCAAGTTTGGAAGAAAATGTTCTAAAGATCATGGGAAACTTAGCTAAAAAAGCTTATCACTAGATCAATCATTCTTAGCAAAAAAAAATCTGAAAATGCCATGCCACTAGATCAATCATTCTTAAAATTGCCATGTCACAAAACACAAATGTACCTACATTTTTCTTAGATGCAAAAAAATTGCAGTTGTACACATGTTTAAAAATTTGCCATGATCCATGGCAAATACTATATAAAAAGTGAACATAAGCACAGAACAAGTTTGACATGATTAAAAATAAATAAATAAACACAACAAATACTCCCTCCGATCCATGACACTTATTTTGGATCGGATCAATGACAAAAACTATATAAATGCCTAGTACAGAAGTCATGGCAAACATTAGAAAAGATGTTCTATTATTCATGGCAAAAAAAAATAAAAAAGCATGTATTAGTGACATGGCAAATTAATATATTTTAGATGTCTATATGTAGGCGAAATGTAGAAAAATTTGTACTTTGACATGCCAAAAAAAAATTAAAAACTGGACTCGTAACTGGGCAAATTTAGACAGAAAAATATGAATACAAAAGGTAAGAAAATTTGTACTAGATGGCAAAAAAAAAAATCTGAAATTGCCATGTCACTGATTTTTCCCCCCGACATTTGTCATGTCGCAAAAACAAATCTACCTATATTTTTCTTAGATGCAACCAAAAAATGTCATTTTAAATATGTTATTGTATGCAAGAAACCAGGACAGGCTGCAGCTGTGAGAGTTTCGTTGTCATCTGATTTACTTGGTGTGGAAGGTGGTCTACTGATGTATTTTCCAATTATGACTAGCAATGTAGGATGAATCTCCAACCAGCGCTCAACCCCATCCACCAGGGGATCCAGGAGCTGTCCAGGAGGCGCACGTAACATGCCGCCTTTCCCTGCGTGACGTACATACGGCACCGGCTGGCCACGGCGTCCCGTTCGATTCCAAATGGCACCGGCTGGCCACGACGTCCCGTTCGATTCCAAATGACTCCTCTGAACTCTGGTTTTCGTTCCCTCTCGTTAGGGTTTCGTTCCTCTCGCCGCCTCGGGCGTCGTTGAGATCTACCTTCCCTCTCGCCGGGGGTTTGATCTTAGTACCAGGGATCGAGGCAGCCTAGTCGCTGTCAAGGCCGGGGGCTGGTTTTCTCACCATCGGGGGCTAGGGTTTTTGTGGTTTCGAGAAGATCGTCCGCCACCTGCGTCTGATCCAGATGGCTGGCCAGCGGAGTTCGTCGGCGGCCGATCGAAAAGGAAAAGGCAACTTGGAGGAGATGATGAAGGAACTGGCCCTCAAGGAAGATGACCTCGATGATGTAATCTTTGAGGATGATGATGCACCAGCCGAGGAGTCGCTCCGCTGGATGATTTTAGCCCGAGTTCATATGGACAAGGACTTCAGCTCCTACTGGTTCTTTCACAACATGAAAACAGCATGGGATCTAGCCAGGCCAGTAAAGATTAAAACCTTGGAGGAGAACCTTTTCTAGATGCAGTTTGATTGCTTGGGAGATTGGGAGCGTGTGACCCAGGGCGGTCCATGGCACTTCAGGGGAAACCCAGTACTAATCGCCCCGTATGATGGTTATACAAAACCCTCTTCTATTGAGCTTTTCACCTTCGAGATTTTGGCTAGGATCATCGAGCTTCCCATCGCTTTCCATGGAAAGGTTAAGGCGCTTGCATCAAAGATTAGTGTGTTTGTTGACTCCGAGCCTTCATCTTTTGATTTCGAAGGAAACTTTTTTAGAGTCAGAGTTAGATTGGACGTCCGTCATCCTTTGAAGAAAGCTATATCCTTGATCCGGGGAGGAGAGAGGGAGATTTTTGCAGTAAAGTATGAGAGCTTGCCCGACTAGTGTCAGGTCTGTGGCATGATGGGCCATGAGTTCAAGGAGCACGGCGACGGGGTGCACCCCCCCCCTCTGCACTGGTTTTCAAAAATCTCCGGGCTCCAGCGACCACGGCGTGGGGAACCCAACGCCGAAACAGAAAGCAGCAGAACCAGAGGCAAGAGATGCATGCGGAACACTATCCAACGACAAGCCAACAAGAGGCACATGTAGATGAAGGTATGGACCTGGATACCAACAGGAAGCGCTCGTCCGATCAGGTTATTAGCTCTCCAAACCCCAAATCGACGGGGCTGGAGCTGGTGGCGGTGACGAAGCCAAGTGGAAGCACGGTGCCGATTAGTCCTCCTCCAAAGCAAGACCCGAAGAGGTCTAAACTCACGGGGCAGATGGGAAAGACAGGCACTTCGGGCGAGAAGGACGGGACAGTTGGTGTGCTGAAGAAGAACCCCAGTGGGGGAAAAAGCTCGGACGCGAGATCGGCGGCCTCCCCAGCGGAGGACCGCCGGACGCAATGAATCTGCTATGCTGGAACTGTCGGGGGATTGGCAATGCCCCGACAGTTCAAGAGCTGCGCGAACTCACGAATAAGTTTGCCCCTAGAGTGCTTTGTCTAGTTGAAACACAGATTAGTGGGGTAAGGGCTGAGAATTTGAAAAGTACTTTAGGTAATGATTGTTCTTTTGCGGTTGATGCCTCCGGTAGGAGTGGAGGTTTGGCTATTTTCTGGAATAATGAAATAAAGACTGAGATTTTGGGTTATTCTAAGTATCATATTGATTGCAAAATCGTTGGTGTAGGAGACCAACCATGGAGGCTATCTTGTTTCTATGGCGAAGCTCAGACGCATCTTCGCCATCACACTTGGAATACAATGAAAAACCTGTCCACCCTCCAAGATTTGCCGTGGGTGTGCATAGGCGACTTCAATGAGGTGCTGAGACACGATGAACATGACGGGATTGGCTCGAGAAGTCAATCGCGGATCCAGGGCTTCAGAGATGCGGTTGACGTGTGTGGCTTACTTGATCTCGGATACAAAGGTGTCAAGTGGACTTATGAGAAGAAAGTAACAGGAGGCTCGTATATCCGAGTCAGGCTGGATAGAGCTTTGGGCTCGATGGATTTCGAGACTTGGAGACTTGTTGCTGGATTTTTTATTAATATGAATCGTATGCATCTTTCTGATGCAGAGGCTGGGGTAAAACCCCTTTTTGAAAAAATTAAAAAAAAGAAGAACAACCAATAAACATGTATAGATGGGATGCAAAATAATGCAAACATTCATTTATCTGCAAACATAATTGCAGAAAGCATGGAAAAAATAACAATCATAAAATTATAGAGGATAACCTCATATTAAGTAGCAAGGTAGTGTACCAGCAGGCGGCTGGAACTCCAAGTTTCTCCGAGCATTATAACTTGTAGGAGAGTAACAACATACATGAAGGGAGCAAATAAATGACATGGTGAGACTAATTTGAGCGGTACAATCAGGGATTAAGGTAAGATGGTACTTACTGGTATGTCTCCTAATAAATTCACAGTCCCAGAACAAAGGTACTCCCATATTCGTGTTTATGTGAAAATCATGTATCATGGTAACTCTGTAGTATAGCTTAATTTCCAGACATAAAATTAATCTAAAAATTGTTATAAAACAGTGGACTGAAAATTTATTTAGTTAAATAGAATATGAGTTGAGGAGGGGCGGTTGGTTGTTCATATGGCTGCAGTGCATGAAGGTGAAATTTGGTGGGCATCTGCATATATTGTGAATGTCCTTGTGGATCTGTTGTTGACTCATATGGTTACAAAGAAGAGAACAGGTGGATGACATTAGTGACGAAAATATCAATGGATATGAAAGATTTAAATGGCTAGAGTTGCACGTGTACTCAAAAGCAGCACACATGTTTGTTTCAACGGTGAGAGTAATAAGAATATACAAAAATGAAGTACTAAACTGTAGTCAGGCCATGACTCATCTTCTTTGTACAAATAATCTGGTCCATCTATAGTTCTCACCTGAAAACTTTGAGGCAGCTCATACCAAAATATGATGCTGGGTCGAAACTCTGGCGTGTTGCTGCACGAAATGATAAGAGTTTAAGGTTTAGTTAGTAGAATCCCAACAAAAAAAGTTAGGAAACAGAATAGCATATCAGAATGGATTCCAACAAAAAAATGGCTCCTTTTTCTCGGCCACCTGAAAATTAGCTCCACCCAAATGAAAGTTTCCAACTTGTATGATTTGTGTGAACCCACTGTCATCTGCATTGACAAACTTGCATAAAAGAAAATTTGAGATGTTCCTAATTAATTAGTACATGCCAAAGCTTGAAGAAATCAGACTGCGGAAGTAATTTTGGTAAGTCATAATCATACCAAAAATGATTCCTTTCCCTAATATCGCATCAAAAGTAAATCAGACTGCGGAAGTAATTTAGGTAAGTCGTAGTCACACCCAAAATGATTCCCTTTTCCTAATATCGCATCAAAAATAAAAGAATGTAAATTAATGCCCCAATCAGGATACAATCTCTCATTTTCTAATTCCAAATCAATCCTTTTCCCGGGAGTTCTATTCTAATCAACCTGGGAGAAGACGTATGTACCTCGTTGCTTCCGATTCTTGGGTTATTCTACGGTGCAGCCGACGCAACTGAGTCTTGGCGAGGCCATCGCTGCTGAGAAGATGACGACGGGTAGAATCCTCAGGGATTATGCCTTGATCAAGGATCGATTCAGGGTGGTCGGCGTCAGAACTCAGAACAGCGGCCTGGCCTGCGCTCCTACAACCATATACTCCCTCCGTTCGGAATTACTTGTCGTGAAAATGGATGTATCTAGATACATCCATTTTCACGACAAGTAATTCCGAACGGAGGGAGTAGATGTTGGAGGCGAGGTGGAGTGGCGGGATGTCAGAGGAGGTACGGGGCAGACCAACCCGTGCAAAGTTCGATTCGGCCATGTCTTCCTCCATGATCTGCGTCGCTGGCAAGGAATTGCAGCAGATAGGTGGGGAGAGCAAATCTCCAGATTGACAGTCTGCCTCGTAGTGGTGCCTGCCTTCGTGGTTACCTTAACCGCTGTGCCCGCGGTTGCCGCCATGCCAGCCACCATCAACAACAGCAGTAACCCATCGGGTCGGCCTCCGATCAGGCGCGGCCGAGTCACCTGGCACAACCGATTGCGGTGGTGGAGACGGCCCGTTGCCTCACCAAGCGACCATGGTTGCAGCAGCGGTGGGAACGCGATCTGTAGCCGCCGTCAACGCTCGTACAATGCGTGAAGCACGTCTACGACCAAAGGAACGAAACCCACGCGAAGCAATTCTCGGCCAAGACTTAGGCCCTATTTGTTTGGGATTTTGCTTTCGATTTTGCAGTTTTTCCACTTTGACAAAAAATGACACAAAAACTTCTAAATAGGGGCTTTTTTCGGCTTTTGACTTATACTCCCTCTGTTCCCAAATGTAAACCTTTTTAGAGATTCTAATAAGGAATTAGATATGGAGCAAAATAAGCGAATCTACACTCTAAAATATGTCTATATACATCTATATGTTGTAGTCCATTTGAAATCTCTAAAAAGACTTATACGTATTTAGGAACAGAGGAAGTATAAAAAAAAGCACAGTTAAAAACGCTGCGTCCGCTCGTAGGCCTGGCCCATGCAGGCGTCGGTGCATCCCCCGACTTTTTTTTTTCACAGGCGACGGGTGACTCGTTCCTTTATCCGTTTCCGGCGCCGCAGGGCGGTCTAGGTCTCCGGCGCCGCCACCAGAGCCGGCGCCTCCGCCCCCGCCCTCACTCCCTCCACCTCTCTCCACCGCCCCCGAGCTGGGCCTGCTCCGCCCCCGCCGGAGCTCCATCTTCGCCGCCCCAAGCCCGAGGCGGAGGCCCTTTCTGCCGCCCTCCCTCCCCACGCGATCCACTCGGCGGCGGCGCCGAGCGATCCAACAAATTCCGTAGCGCCGACGCGATAGAGCCGCCGCGATGGGCTCTCTGGAGCCTTTCAACCGGTGAGTCCCAGATCCCCTCCCTTGAAACCCTAGCCGTCGCGGCGGCTTTCTTCTTCGTCGTCTCTGATCTAGCTTGGATCTGTTCGATGGTCGGTCCGGGGCAGGCTGGTGAGGCTGACGGCGCGGGCCTTCTACGACGACATCTCCATCAAGGGCGACACCCAGGCCAAGACCTCCCGCGGCGACAACCGGGGCATGGCCGTCGTCGTCCTCGACGGCCTCACCAGGTACGGGAAATCTCTGCTGTGAATCGGCGGTACCTGGAGAAATTTACACGCCAGTGAATTCTTAAGCTTGGGCTCGCGCAAGTTTGGACTTGTGCTGAGGTTGTTGACTCATGGGCGGTCAATTTGAGCTTGCATAATACACTTCAGCCGGGGCTTATGACATCTGTGCTCTCGTATATCGTTGGTAAAAATGATTTCAGACTTAAGAGCATTTCTCCTAATTTCATCCATTGAACGGAGCTGATAAAATGCCCAGTTCGGTCTGTCTTGCGGAACAAAAAAAAAACTACCATGAAAATATGGGTGTCCACGCCCCCAGAGTACTAGCAACCGGTAACACAGAATAAAAGCCCGGTAGCTTAAAATTCAAATAGCTTGTAAGTCTTGACAAGTTCATCAGAGTCCTTGTTGGGAGCTACCAAAATGTAGTAAGTGCACTTGGGGATTGTGATTGATTATTTTGCTTGATTCTTCAATCTGAGATATTGGGATCATCCTGTTTGTCCAGGATGGATGGTTCTTATGTAGGTCTTTGTATCAAGTATGAACGCATAATCGCTCTTATGGAGACAATGATAGTTATTTTGCAAACTGGTGCTCCCCCTTGATGGTTTCCATGGGGTCTTATTCCATATGAATCCAAAGTAATTTACAATGGTTACTGATATGCAAGAAAAAAAAATGAAGCGCAGGGCGTCAGGCCTGCGTTTTGCCTCTGTCTAGCGCCTAGCCTCAGGCGCTTCAGAGCATACACGCTCTAATCTTCGTGCAACATTGCTCCGATAAGGCCCCTCATGGAATCCTAGCTTGCCAACCCAATCTCAACCATCTATATACTCTAATCCGAACCGTCCATCTACTCCCAGCTGTCTCTTTCTCTTGCCTGCTCCCTTCCAGGCACGCATCAGTAGCAGCAATGCTGGTGCTGCAGCTTCTTGTCCACAGCCACATCCCCTTCCCGCCTCTTCTTCCCCACAGCCGACACTGCCTGAGTACCTCACTGGCTGCCTGTGTTTTGCCTCCGCCCAACTGCCAGCTGCGCTTAAGCGAGCGTCTATGAGGGTGGTTATTTTGTTTGATTCTTCAATCTAGGATATTGGGATCACCCCTGTTGTTCAGGATGGGTGCTTCTCATGATAGTTGTTTTACAAACTGCCCCCCCACCCCAGTTGGTTGTGAGGTCTTAGTTCATATGAATCCAAAAGCAATTTACAGAGGTGGGTCGATAACCAACCCTAAGATGGTTACTGATATGTCATAGCCGTTTTATCAAAATCTGAGGCTCTGATATTTGTACAATCTTTTGCTTTTGCTATTCTCATATCGTGTCATTCAGTGATTAATGGCGACCAGAGGTTATGACGGTAGTTGTTACTCAAGAACTGGAAATTTGCCACTCACTTTGGGACTGAAAATTTTGGAGGCCTTCTTTGCCCATTGTTTGTCAGACATACAAATCAACCATCAGTAAACCCAAAAGTGCATTTGCATTATAAATAGCCTATATCATGTACCCCATCTGCCATACCGCATTTGTCCTTTCAAATATTTATTTTCTTTGGTCTACAACTGTTAGCTTGTTGGCTAAGTTGCACTATATTTTTTTTGTACCTTCACCTTTAGACGCCAGTGGGTCCGGGAGGAAGACTTGGCTAAATCATTAAAGCTCCACTCAAAACAACTTCGCCGTGTCCTCCGATTCTTTGAAGAAGAGAAGCTAGTGACAAGGGATCACAGAAAGGAGGTTAGTATTGTATTGATCTTGTTCTTGTAATCTACTTTCTTGTCATTTTGATTTTTTGTAAGGTAGCCTCATTTACTTCATATCTCTGTCACCTGATCACAACATATTCTTGTTTGTTTAGTTGTTTACTCAAATGTTTTTAAGCTGTAAATGGAACCATTCATCAGTGGCCAGAAAATGAGTCGCTTTAGCTCTCAGTTTAACAATTAGTGAGGTGTGAGAATTTTTCTCCTGCTAAACTTCTCTGCAGTGATGTTGAGATGTGCATGAAATGTGCCAAATATGTTTAAACATCTAGACTAATTTAAGTAGCACCTGTTTTGCACTTTATGTTTCCTTATCGTGGTATTGCTTTATTGTACTGATGTCTTCTGTAAAAGGTTAGTATTGAATACTGAATGTTGAAAGGTACAAGTCATGGGAGCATCAACTTGTTTGAAGCTACACTATTTTGATACACTTACATTTTGTGTTTCTTGCTGAAAATTAACCTCTATCATATTTGGTTACACTGGAGGGAGGTGCTGTTATGGCCGGCTTAGTTTATATCCGGAAGAGGCCCACCGGGCAGTAGTTAGGGGGCTTGGCCCACAAGTTAAGAGGCCCACCGGGCAGTAGTTAGGGGGCTTGGCCCACAAGTTATCTTAGGCAAGTTATCTTAGGCTAAAGTTATAAATACTCGTGTAAGACATCGTTTGAGATCAAGCAATAAGAAGAATATTATCTCCTATTGCCCGGCTCCCTGAGGAGCCGGAAACCCTAGCCGCCAACAGCCCTAACCGCCGCCGCCCTTCTCCTAGCTCGTGACGGCGCCTTGCCGCCGGCGCGCCCGTTCCTCGCCACGCCCTCCTCCATCCTTCCCTTACCACCTACGGCCTAGACCTGGTAAAGTACTTGATTCTACCAATTTGGTATCCAGAGACACCAGGCCGATCATGTCACTCTCTCCATCACCGCCGCCGTTACCATCCACCTCCGTCCCGCTCTCGCTGCCGCCGGCCACTTCCACGGCGATGACAGAGATCGCGTCCGGGACCACCGCCCCCTCCGCGCCAGCGGCCATCACCACTACAGGGGATCCGCCCCCGCTCCTCTCGCCGGAGGAGGTGTTGGGCACCCTGCGGGAGCTTGTCCAGGCGGTCAGGGGCATTACCCTCTACCTCGCCGGGAACCAGCCCCCGCCACCGAGCGCCGTCACCACCGCCTACGGACCGCCGCCGCTACAGTGGGCCGCCCCGGCCCTCCAGGCGCCCCTCGGAGGGGCGCCCCAGCCGCCGCCGCTGCTGCCGCACTACTCGGCGGCGGGACAGCCTTGGCCAGCGTGGCCGGCCTCCACCGCGCCGCTGGGGGGCCCGACCCAGCAGTTTCTTCCGGCGCCACCGCCGCCCCCCCCCCCCCGACGCAGGCGCCGGTGCAGCAGCTCCACCCGGCGCCACCGCCATCGTCAGCACCACCACCCGCGTCTCGGGCCACGGGTCGGCCCCTGCACCAGGTGCAGTTTCCACCGTCACCATCGCCGATCCCCGTGTGGGCGACCGGCTCGTCTCCGGGCCCGGTATACTCCACGGCGTCGGAACACCCGACGCCCTCCCTACGATTCGATCACCTCTCCAGCTCAGCGAACTACGCCCCGGCGCTTTCCGAACCGGCATACGCGCTGCCGGCGACTGCGGCCGTCCCCGGGCACGGCGGGCCGCCACCCCCTCGCTTCGCCAAGCTGGACTTCGCCACCTACGAGGGCACGAAGGACCCCCTCAACTGGCTCAACCAGTGCGAGCAGTTCTTTCGAGGGCAACGGACGCTCGCTTCGGATCGTACCTGGCTCGCTTCCTATCATCTTCGAGGCGCAGCACAAACTTGGTACTACGCTCTCGAGCAGGACGAGGGCGGCATGCCACCATGGGAGCGCTTCCGGGAGCTTTGTCTCCGCTTTGGGCCTCCTATCCGTGGGAGCCGACTGGTGGCCCTCGGCCGTCTACCTTTCACATCTACGGTGCAGGACTACGCCGACCGCTTCCAGGCCCTGGCGTGCCACGCGCCGGGCGTCTCCGCGACCCAGCGCGCCGAGCTCTTTGTGGGCGGTCTGCCGGACCATATTCGCGTGAACGTCGAGCTCCGAGATCCCCCCGATCTCCAGACGGCCATGTACTACGCCCGCGCGTTCGAGTGCCGCGCGGTGGCCATTCAGCAGGACTCGCCGTTCTGGGCCGCTGGCTCACTACCTTCGCCGGATTCCGCACCGGGTCGGCCTGCGCAGGCTTCCGCGGCACCACTCGCCGCAACCGAGGCACCTCTCGCCGCGACCGCGGCGCGCCCGTTCCGCCGGCTCACCTCAGCCGAGATACTCGAGCGTCGCCGCCAAGGGTTGTGCTTCAACTGCGACGAACCCTACAAGCCCGGCCACGCCTGCCCGCGACTCTTCTACCTGGAGGTTGCAGACTACATTCCGGAGGACGCCATCGCCGCCGACCTGGCCGTCCCAGATGTCGAGAAGGTGTTTGACGCTGGTTGATTACCTCGAGGAGTTCAGCAAGCGCTTCCCCACCCTACAGCTCGAGGACGAGCTGTTTGTGCAGGCGGGGAGAAGTGTTATGGCCGGCTTAGTTTATATTCGGAAGAGGCCCACCGGGCAATAGTTAGGGGGCTTGGCCCACAAGTTAAGAGGCCCACCGGGCAGTAGTTAGGGGGCTTGGCCCACAAGTTATCTTAGGCAAGTTATCTTAGGCTAAAGTTATAAATACTCGTGTAAGACATCGTTTGAGATCAAGCAATAAGAAGAATATTATCTCCTATTGCCCGGCTCCCTGAGGAGCCGGAAACCCTAGCCGCCAACAGCCCTAACCGCCGCCGCCCTTCTCCTAGCTCGCGCCGGCGCCCTGCCGCCGGCGCGCCCGTTCCTCGCCACGCGCTCCTCCATCCTTCCCTTACCACCTACGGCCTAGACCTGGTAGAGTACTTGATTCTACCAGGTGCACCAGAGTCATACAGTTTATTCATGCAGTACTTTATATTTGGAAGAACTTCATATGTTTTTTTAAATAAAATAAGTAGTGACAGGGAAAAGTACATTGAGACATTGCATATGAAATAATGATCATGCAAGTATTCCATGCAAATGATAATTTATAGTACTTGTCTATGTTTTTCTAGAGACTTGCTGTTTTAGTCATGTGCTTTTGGTTCCTGGAAATATGTGGAGCTCATGATCATATCATTTTAACATCTGGTGTCTGTTGCGTTATCCAAGGAATTGATTTATTGAATCTAAATGGTTCTTTGCGTTCTAAGTTCTAACTGTGTCTTTTCCCTTTTGGTACAGTCAGCAAAAGGTGCAAAAATATATAGTGCTGCAGCAGCAGCTGCAGGTGATGGTCAACCCACGAAGGAGGGAGAGGAAAAAGTAAAGCTGCACACACATTCCTACTGTTGCTTGGACTATGCACAGGTTAGTTATCCTAAACTTGTGGTAGTTTTATGTTATTGTGTCTTTAAATGATAGACTGTCTTGTATTCCATAAAAAAATACTTCTATATTGGCTTTATAATTTTGAAATAATCTGTGATTGCACCACTTCAATGGATGTTTCGTGTGGATTGTTGAGCAAACAAAAGTGACACTTCATTTTTGTTTGTCTTTTTCAAACGACAATTATGATTACCCTCGACTTGCAAAGAAGCAGAATTCTAGTATTTCTATTCCAGATTCAAAATGTCTGGCCTAATTGTATACTTGGAGTAGACACCATTAGCATTGTTTTTAAGGTGTCCGTAAGGCGTCGCCTAGGCGACGCTTAGGCGTCAGGGCGCCCTGCAAGACAGGGTTCAATCAATGCAATTTGGGTGTTAATTTATTTTTAGTTCCCTTAGCCGACTCCGGCTGAGAACCATACAATAATAAATACATTTTCCTCCCATTTAGTTTTTCTTCTACTATCTTATGTAAACTATGGTTGACAAGATGCATCATCTCAAACACAGATCTGTGATGTTGTACGGTACCGGATACACCGCATGAAAAAAACGTTGAAGGATGAATTGGACAGCAGAAATACAGTTCAACACTATATATGTCCTAACTGTAAAAAGAGGTATTAGCTTGACTTGTAATTTATTTTGTTTTAGAAAGAATGTTGGAGTGTTTGTGCTCAACTGTCTTCTCAGGTACTCGGCCTTCGATGCGTTGCAACTTATAAGCTACACGGACGAGTATTTCCATTGTGAAAATTGCAACGGCGAACTACTTGCAGAGAGTGACAAGCTTTCTTCTGAGGAAATGGGAGATGGTGATGATAATGCACGGAAGCGTCGGCGTGAGAAACTGAATGATATGCAGCAAAGAATTGATGTGAGCACAAACTTCTTATAATTTCGGTCGCTTAAAATTTTATTTAGGTACTATAGTGCAAAGAGTAAATTGTATCACTGGTTCATAAACTCACTAGGTGGATGCACATAGGCTCATGAACTAGTAAACTGGGCATGTACATATCCGAACTTCCGCAAACTGTGGAACAGGGGTCCAAAGGTGGTTCTAGTGGCATCCTAGCCAGACCTGCTCTGTCCCGTATATGTAGGTTATACACGGGCTGGGTCAGTTACAACCCAAACCCTCACAAAGGGCTTTAGTTTGGGGACCCGAGAAACCTATTGGATTCATTCCTCATCTTGAAAAACAAGAACTCACTCCTCACCCCAAATCGGGATCTCAAGTTCTTTTCACCACATAATTGGAAGATTTGTCCACCCTGGTGATGGTTGTCACCTAGTTTGACAGTTTTTTAGTTTCAGCATTAACAGTGCATCAAAACATATATCTAAGCTGTATCTAAGCACTATTGCTTTGTTAGTTTTTGGTATGACTTGTTCAATAAATCTGTTTAGAGTGTCTGGTTAAAGCTCAGTGTAAAATTTAATCCATCTCTTGAAGTTGCAGTTTACTGAAGAAATAATAACTACTTGGATGAAAAAGATTTAATCTCATTGTATATGTGACCTTTTGGAAGTACACACTCTGTATGTGCTTATTTTATAGACTAATGTGTAAATAATTCTCCTCTCTTCTCATTTGCAAATTTATGTGTCTTAGAATCTTGATGATTTGATGGAGACTGATTTTATATATCACTTTGCTTATTTATATTTGTACCAATACAGGAGCAATTGAAGCCATTGCAAGCACAACTTAAGAGGGTGAAGGATCTGCCTGCTCCTGAGTTTGGGAGTCTACAATCATGGGAAAGACTAAATCTCGGTGCTTTCGCGCATGGTGATTCTGCTGCAGCTGAGGCAGCTAGGAATGCACAAGGGCAGTACAATGGTACACCGATGCCTTATCTTGGAGATACAAAGGTAAGAGTGTCATATTGATTTGAGTAGTAGGATTTTGTAGTCAAGTAATACGCATATGTATGCTCATAATGATATAATATTTTATATCCTTTTCATGGCCATTCAGACTCTTGAAACATAAATGTTTATCCCAAGAAAAAAAAGCGATAGGCGTTAGCTGTGCATTAGGCCTAGGCACACATAAGCACACACCTAGAATGATTAAGTGCTTGGTGTTCTGTTGTCGCCAAGCGCTCCTAGGTGCACGTTTTATTATTCACTGGTTTATCCTACTCATCTACATGAAAGTCTACACTTTGCATTATACGGTATCTCATTAACTATATTTTGTTCAATCATTTTATGATGAGTCTGAGACATGTCCTTTAGTATCTATGTTTAATATACTGTGACATGCACCCCCTAGCTTGTATAACTGATAGCTGGTCCTATTTTCTTTCTACCATATTTTACTTGATCAATCGCGTTATTTGGATTTTCAGGTTGATGTTGAGTTGGCTGGTTCGGGTGTAAAAGCAGAAGGTGATGAATCTGGCAGAGATGGTTCAGCATTGAAAGTCTTACCTCCATGGATGGTCAGAGAAGGGATGAATCTTACAAAAGAACAAAGAGGAGAGTCCAGTAACACATCAAAAGGAGATGAAAAATCAGAAGTCAAAGATGAGAAAAAACAGGACTCAAAAGAAGATGAGAAGAGTTTACAGGTCAGATTAGAATTGAATATAGCATAGAATGCATTTACTGTAAAAGTGGTTTTATGTTAACATCTTCTAACTGTGTTCCTATTTTTTTTTAACTGTGTAGGATGAATACCTTAAGGCATATTATGAGGCCCTCAAGAAAAGACAGGAGGAGGAAGATGCAAAGAGACTGCAGCAGGAAGGCCAGGCATTTTCTTCTGAAATTCATTCTGAGCGGCAGGTGGGCATGAAAGCCAAACGTGAGGATGAGAATGGTGAGGATGAGGGTGTTGAATGGGAAGAGGAGCAACCTGCAGGTATCTTATCCCTTTTAGTTTTCAGTCATATAATTTAGGATACATATATGCTTGTAGTAGTGATAGCAAACTAGGAAGTCGTCTAGGGAGTGATAGCATTCCTACGAAAGGATGAAAATGGAAGGCAAAATTAGGAAGTTGGTTATGCAGGTGACTAATTGTGTAACTAGTATGAGAGTGATGAGGGGAATAAGTGTTGGGTGGTTGGGATAGAAAGTACCACACCTGACTTGGTACACTTTTTATATTGGTATATAATAGATTTGTCAATTACTGCATTAAAGTTTTCATTAGTTGATGAATCAACCTTTAACTGAATTTGACAGTCTCCAAGTTATCGTAGTGTGAACATGGTTATTGTGACGTCTTAAGGTGACAACCGAACATTCCGATAGAGGCTGTCCAGTTATTTGCTCATATTGTGAGTCGGTTTGTATGGCCAAGTTGGTCCTGAGAATTAAGAATTAACTGTCACTACTCTGTTCCAAAATGTAAGGCTTATTTTGATTCATCAAGACTGACTAAAATTTAGTCCACTTTTATGTGTCTTGTGTGACATGAAGTTATATCACTAGATTCGTATTAAAAAAAACTTATGATTCTGATTTGTGTCACATAAACCACATATTGTTGGAGTTATTGTTAGTCCCTTGTCTTAACGAATCGAAATACTCGTTACATTTTGGGATGGAGGGAGCATTCCTTATGCTTGGACTGTTGAAATTCTTGTAGAATGTTTTATAGTAACCATGAAGCTAATGGCCCTTTGCTTCAAGAGAAAAGAAATGGTATTTTCTTATCTTTGTCATAAACGTAAATGTGATTTTCTTTACCTGTTGGGGATTTTCCGTATGCGCATGAATTTCCATGTAGGCAGTGTTGACATTTGAATTGAAGGTTTGTATGTTGGATACATTTGTCGAATCTTGTAGATTATGTGTAAACTAGTTGGTTTAAACTGATGCAGGGAATACATCGGAGGAGCCATATAAGTTTGTGGATTTGAATGCCGAGGCCCCAGAATCTGGCGACGACGAGGAAGATGAGATTGACTGGGAAGAAGGTTAAAAGTACGGCGACAAGTTGCTCCGTCTTGAATTCGTGAAGTCAGTTCAAAGTGGGATGTTAAATGGTATAATAATATTTCCAGATGTATGCATATCAAGGCTTGGCTGCAAATAACATTTTTCTCCCAGATTTGTGAAAAGTTACTATAATGTGAAGTATGATATTGACATCCATGTGACGTTAAGAAATTCAAAAGAATTTGAAAGAAGTTTTACCCTTTTAGCCCTCTTCAGTCTTAGCTTTTGTCTCCTGTCGTTGTCCCTAATTAGTTACCACAACCTGTTTGTTGGCCATGGAGAACGTATCCTGTGTAATGAAAGAACAACTCATGGCCGGTGGAATTCAGTTGACTAATAATGATTCTATGAGGCGTGGCATCCGAAGCGACAAGCTCCATAGCAGTGTGCATTGTTTTGTTTTTTTCGCTCGGCAAAGATGGAGGTTCCAATAGTGATCTGTTTGTCTCCGAATCAACCCACGTTCGTGATCGTATTTTTGAAAAAGTTATAAACAGAAGATTAGACTCCGGTCATTTGAATGAGCACCAACGGTTTGTTTGTTTTCTTAGCAAAGCTTTGTTGATTGCTTGTGGAAAGGAGCTTGGCAACGAGGCATTACCACGTGGCATTGCTGTTAATATGCCGTTCCATACGCGCTACTGTATTAGTTTGTTGAGTTCCCTTTCCTCGAAATAAAAAATAATAATTGTTTAGTTCCCTTTGTATGAGTCTTGGTAATGACTTTCGTATGTGTTTTCTTAGTCAACCCAACAAAGTTAACTTTGCCGGCTAGATACCAGTCGAGTCGTGTTTGCCAAGTGTGCAACTCAGCACACATTGCCGAGCGTTTTGCGCTCGGCAAAGATGGAAATTCCAATAGTGATCTGTTTGTCCCCGATGCAACCCATGTTCGTCATTGTGGTTAAAAGAAGGTTTAAACAGAAGATGAGACTCTCGTTGTTCGGATGAGCACCGACGGTTTGTTTGTTCTCTTTGCAAACCACAAATTGTTTACGCAAAGATTCAAACAACTCACAGTGTGGGATCAACAACAAATCAACTAGTACTTTATTAATTGTTCACAACAGCTACATGCCCGTGTTGAATGGCAAATTAAACACATCCGGACTAGCCTACGGACCAGTACATGCCGTGTTGGATGGCAAATTAAACATGTCCGGACTGGCCTACGGACTGGTACATGCCCGTGTTATGATAGCAAATTAAACATGTTCGGACTGGCCTACGGACCGATACATGCCCGTGTTGAATGGCAAATTAAACACGTCCGGACTGGCCTACGGACCGGTACATGCCCGTGTTGGATGGCAAATTATGCAAGTCCGGACCGCACAGTCCAAATAGTTGCGGGCAGTTTAAGGGTCCACATTCGAGATGCCCTTAGTTCTCTTTGCAAAGAGATTCAAGCAACTCAGTGTGAGATCATTAACTAATCAAGTCTCGCCAAAAAAAAAAAAAACTGTCATCTTGTTACCCACTGTGGGCAAGAAACCAGGTTAAATTATCCCCAAATAAGACCAAATATACAAGTATTGTTCCAGCATTGCTAATTAACACGGCTCGAGTAAAACATTGCATCCAATACATACCACTCCAGATGATACTATAAAGGCGATCAGTGTCAAATTGTGGTACAGTACTACATATCGGTCAACCGATCAAGCTTGATCAAAGGGGCCATGCAAGGATGAATCTATCATCTCAGGTAGTCGTCGATGGGGGTGAGGAACAACTCCGCGGGTAACCATGGCTCGTCGGCGTAAGCCTGCATCAGCCGCTCCAAGAGCAAGCCTTCCTCCTCATCCGGGGCGCGGGACGCCGTCTCGCCAGCGTGCTCCTGCATCAGTTGGTTCGGCGAGGGCGGCGGAGCCGCCGCCAACGGAGGAGGACCCCACGCCCGCTCGGCGACGACGTGGTCGTGCTCCCCGGCACAGTACTGCAGCAGCTGCGTGAGCTGGCCGCCTCTGCTGGAGGCCATGGCCACGTCGTCACCTCCTCCTCAAAACCGAGGGCCATAGGCGCTGCTCGTGCTCCTCCTTCCATGCCGATGGATATGGATATCGGTCGCGCTTGATGTGTGTATATTATATTGTGTTTCCTCCGGTGTGTTTAGTGCGGTTTAGCTCTATATATATGTAAACTCGCGAGGTTGATCCGGCTGATATCCATACAACACCGTCATAATTTTTTTACTACAGAGAAATATTGACGAAACATACTAAGACAATTTCTATGTACATAGCATGATAATCTATGCACCACGGAGCTGATAACTTGCGTGCCCGTAAAAAAAGAGCTGATAACTTACATACGAACACCGTGATAACTTTGACCCGAGAGAAAAGTTGTTGAAAAAATACACTGATAACTTATGTGTAATAGTATGATAATATACACAACACAGTCCTGATAACCCACGTATAAACATCATGTTAATTTTTTACCCAAAGAAAAAAGTTACTGAAAACATACCCCATTAACTTATGTCTAATAACATGGTAATATACATAGTGTAGACGTGGTAACTCACGCACGAACACCACAGTAACTTTTGACCCGGGGGTGGGGGTGAGGAAGTTGTTTGAAAACATGCATATCCACTCCCGATAACTTCGTGTAAATAACACGGTAATATACACATTGTAGACTGATAACTCATGTACAGAGACACTGCAGTAACTTTAACTCAGGGTGGGGGGGGGGGGGGGGGGGGGGGGAGGAAGTTGTTGAAAACATATCCCCAATAATTTCTATATAAATAATACGGTAATATACGCACCGCTGACCTGATAACTTATGTACAAATACCACGGTAACTTTTGACCCGGCGAAAAAGTTGTTGAAAACATACTCTCGACAACTTCTGTGGAATAACATGGTAATATACGCACTGCATACTTGATAACTTAATACAAATACTACGGGCACTTTCGCCCCGAGGGAAAAAGTTGTTGGAAATATACCTTGGTAACTTTTGTGTAAACAACACGGTAATATACGCACTGCATACCCGATAACTCACGTACTAACATCGCGGTGACCTTTGACACGGGAAAAAAATTGTTGAAAAACATCACGGTAACTTTTGTAAATGACCTGATAATATTCCATCGCTTACTTGATAACTTGCGTACAAACACCCATGGAAACTTTGACCCTGGGGGAAAGGATTTGTTGAAAAATATACCCCCAATAACTTCTACCTAAATGGCATTACAACTTTACGCACCACAGACTTGATCATGAGATGGCCAACGGGGCAGCCGCCCGGCCCGGCACACGTCTAAATGGGCTTGGCCCAACACGAGCCACGAAATTTTGTTCATAAACAGGCCTTACCGTGTCTACACGTGACCTCACCTTGCGGCCTAGGCATGACACCGGTACGGCACAACTCGGCACACGCCTAAACGGGCCTAGACTGACACGACCCGCAAAGTTCCGTTTATAAGCGAGTCGTGCCATGTCGGCACGTGGACCTCACCCCACGGCCGAGGCACGTCACCGATGATAGGCGGTATTACAGACATGATAATTTACTTATAAACATCATGGTAACTTTTCATCCTAGGCAAAAAAAGGGAGTAGTCGAAACACTCCGGTAACTTTAGTGTAAACACCAAGATAAGTTAGTATTACATGCATGATAGCTTTTGACCTGAAAAAAAAGTCATCAAAATATATCAACATGAGATCTAGTTTCGAAGATTTCGTCGCTAGGATTTTTTTACGTGAAAACGAATTTTAAGGCGGAGCAACGGTTTAAGCTACAAAACATTTTTAAGTTTTAAAATAGAATGGATATTTGCTGACATCATCACTCCTGTCTTTATGTGCATGCATGCATATTTATCCATGCAAACTTGCTCCACCGGATTTTTCTTCAATAAGGTAATGCGGAAGTAGCGCTAGAGTGGGATTAGCAAGGGAGATTAGCGATTAAAGAAGTCAGGAATCATCGTTTGGATTTATTCCTAATGTCCGAACGTTCGGAATATATCGCTGTCCAATATAATAACATGTTCTATTTATTCGCGAACGCACACTTATTGTGCCTAATAAGTTTTCCATAAGATTGCTTTCGATTGTTGATAAGTTCAGTAATGTATGAGATATATATGCGAAAATTCATGGACCCTGATAAGTGACACATGTGTGGGCTGAAGAAGATCGGGCCACACGCTCTTCTAGCCATCGATTGTGATACGTCAACCTTTCTGTTTCTTTCACACATGCATGTAAACAGGAACGAAAAATAGATGATATCAGCAAAATTCGTTGGGGACAAGTCTGTTTTGTGTGTTGCGTGCAGGTACAGGTCATTAGTCGCTACCGAAGTACTTCCTACTGGTTCGATAACTCCTGGTTTTCAATCGAGGGAAATACTTATTGCTAGGTTAGCCCTTACACTTGGGGTTACCCAACCACTCCTACAAGAGAGCAAGCGGAAGCTAGTGCCAGATGGACAATTGTCAACTCAACTCCTCTAACTCTTAGAAGGAGAAGTCTTGTTGCATTGTTTACTGCAACCCAATAATGTCAATCTGTTCCTGCCTCATTTATATCTATCTATCTATCTATCTATCTATCTATCTATCTATCTATCTATCTATCTATATCTCTACTAATTAGATTCCCAAAAAATTTCCACGTTAATTAGTAATTAAGAGCCGTTAATTTTGTGGGGCCAAGTTATTACGGTGTAGATCATCCGACAAATCCTCGGTTGAAATAGTGCTCAATTGTTGGAAAAAAAATCGTTCCAAGTCACACAATTACGTGCGTCGTTTGTTGCATCTTCTTCAGTTGCATCTGCTATTATTGACGATTGCTTCTTCATGGCCTCTGATTTCAACCATGTTATTTTTGATCATTGTAATAGAGAGAGTAATAAAGTAGCCCATGAACTTGCTAGGCTAGTTAAGTTTTCCCCTCCTAGTTATTGGTTGGGTTCAGCGCCTCCTGAGGTGCTTTCATTACTTGTAAGTGATAACACTGTTCTCGTATCTCTACTCTTAATGGAGCAGTTGGTAGTCCGCGTTCCGGGTTTTATTTTCGTTCCACCTCACGCGGTCTTTTTTGGTACTTCTTTGGTACTTCCTCCCCCCTCCCCCCTCAGAGAGACGGTTTTTTTTCGTCCTTCCTCCCACCTCCCGCTTCCCAACTATTCTCCGCTGGACCGTCCAGTGATGTGAAGGTAACGTCTAGCGATGCCTGCGAGCGAGGTCAAAAAAAGCCTACGAAAGAAAACCAACGAAAAAAACCCACGACCGAGGCAACGCACACCCTCCCTCCGCAAACCCTAGCCGCCGCACGAGGGAAGAGATGAGGGACAGGACGTTGCGTCCAGACATCTCCGCCGCCGGCCGTGCACGACCGCTCCTCCGTGACGACACCAACCGTCCAGAAGCGGAGTCACCACCTCGACCCGGGGTCCCCCTGTCCCCGTCGTGGTCGGCGCCACGCCCATCCCGAGGCACCACCCGCTTGTTGTCGGCACGCCCGAGCTTGCCAAGAAGTTCGCCGTGCCGCGGAGGGGCTCCTGGGGCCGAAAAGCATAGCGGCGCCGGCGATGCCGGGGTGCTCGCATCACCCAAGGTTGTCCGGCCCATCGCGCTCAACTTCGAGGAGAGGACGCCCGTCAAGGAGCGGCCATCACCAGCGCGGAGCTCGGCGTCGGTCAAGAAGAGCACCACCATCATGCCCAGGCTGGTAACACGCGGCTGGAGCTTCGTCGCCGACAGGGCGACCCACCTCCTCCTCCACAGAACAAGATCCCAAAGGGCCGGTTCCACCTGTATGTACTCTGCACACCTGAACTGAACATGTTCAGTCTTGCAGCTTCTGAAGCTGATTTGAACTGAAGCTTAAAGTGTATGTGCAGGAGAAGAGCTCGATGAGCTGCACGGCTCACGCACGATGAGCAGGAGGCCCAGGGAGAAGGAGCCCTCCTTGCTGGTCTCCGACGGCCGGCGTCGGCAGCACAACCGCCTCCTCCAAGAGGAGGCCCTCCTTGTCGGCCTCTCCCGTGCTGGTGCCAGGGAAGCTCAATGCTCTCGGCAAGGTAAGTGATCACATTCAGATGGGCTCTTCTCTCTGTCAGTTTTTCTATCTGCCTTTTCTTTGAACTGATCCGACGCTGGGAAATTTTATTTCAGGAAACCAGGGAGCAGGCGCAGAATCAATGGCAAGCCGAGTCGACAGGTGACTTCACACATCAAATCGAATCAATGGTGATTTTCTACTGGCACATCAGTGCAAAAAAAATGACAATTGATAGCCTCTCCTTTAGCTATCATACCATGTGTTGTGTCACTAAGTTACGATCTCAGCTGCGGTCTACATATTTTCAGATTACTGAAGTTTAATTATAGCCCTCCAATGCAGTATCTGTATGCTTTACAAAATTATCCGAGTATTGCAAAATTGCATGATACATCAAATTGGAGCGTAGCCTACATACTTATGGACTGTGGACTTATGTTGCTTATTTAGAGGCTACCGTACATGGATCAGGTATGATATTGATTGCAGAAATTTCTATACGACTCTTGCGAATTTCAACCTTGTTCTTCTCCATGATTTAGGAAAACTACAACTATTTGGTGCACGATCTAAAATAGCTGCAGGCTAATCCTCCGCTAATGTTCATAATGTTATGTGGTACACAATATGGGTAAAGGAGAGCACATTGCTCTAATGTTTTTGCATATGATATTAAATCAGACATTTCAGTGGATAATATATGGTATTGACTTGGACATTGGTGCTGTGGAACAATCTAGCAGGTATTGGATCTTATAGAATTATAGAGTTGGCAGGGTCTGAAAATCATGGTGTTGGTGTTTCAGCCTATCAAACGCTAACCCGTCTCGCGGTGCGCCACCGTCCGTCGCGGCCGCCCCTGCCACCTCCCGCCGCGGCCGCCGCCCCCATGTCCCACCGCGGTCGCTGCCCGCGCCAACGACCCCTTCCCCGCCGCCGCGCCACGGGTCCACTTCGCCATGAGCTCCAGCGCCGACCATCCCGCCGCTGCTCGTGATCCCCTCTTCCATCAGCTCCACTTCACCGGAACCGTGAGTCCACATGAGTATGCGTAGGAGGTTCACCAGATCCTCCTGACATGTTCTTCCTTCTCCAAAAATATTTTCTTTTATGTTTAATTCTTCGTCATATGATCGTTTCCTATTACCCCAGTGCAGGCCAGTTTGTGATGTTAGATAGTAGTTGTGTAATATATATGCTAGACAAGGTTTTGTACTCCTGATTCTAATGTTTCGTTCCTCACGCCTGAATTCAGGAAAATCAGCCAAGATACACAACAAACATATCAACCGCAGCTATCTGCTATGCGCACATGTGCGAAAACAAACTTATTAATCCTTTGCCGTAGACAATACTGAAGCACTAACACAAACAAGATCCTTCTGAAGATAGTCTCTGAATGCAAATGATCATGACTTATGAATTTGGAGCCATGGCCCATGTGTAGGCAAGGGCAATGATCCCATTTACTACTTGAGCGGTCCAACAGAGGTATTTCTATTTTTCTATCCTCAGAAGAAAAAAACAGTGAAAAGAAGATAGAGCTCGTTTAGTTTGTTTCTACAAATCTTCGACAACACGTTTATAACAATATCACCAGCCTAAATGCTTGTTACTTACAATATTTTTAATTTAGTTGACCTCTTGAATGCAGATTATTGAAGGTTGTTTCTGAAGTTGTGATTGACTGGAACCAAAGGAAAGTTGGAGACTTTTTTGGTGTCAATTGCTTGGATTAAGTGGGAGTGAAGATGTTCTTTCTGTCTATATCTGGTTCTATTATTGGCAAATTTGTGCCTTCGAGATTGCTGCGAGTGTTTGTGTTCTCGAGCTGAAAATTTAGATTATTACCATGTTTGGTCTCCTGAATATAAATCATGATTCTTTGCATCTCAATTGCAGACCAGCAGACCTTTCCGTCCTCATATTCCCCGGATTCGTTTTCTGCGATCGAGCGCCCGAGCGGTTGCATCTCGACGGCAGGTGCGCGCTCCATTTCAGTAGTTATACTTCAGTCCAGAAGTTTTTTTGGGGCTCTCTAACTTTTTTGAGTGGTTTTTCCAGTTCCCTTTACAACCGAGTTAGCTTTATACTATGAGCAGTGAGAAAGTCATGTATAAAGAAAAAACAAAATATTGGTCTGCTATCAAATGGTACATTTATTTGAACTCTAAGGGCAGGTTCAGGGTCTCATGAAGAGGGCATGTGTTTGTATTAGGTGAGATCTGAACTGATTCTGACCAATGTGGAATTAATTTTGTTGTTGATGGATCTGCAATTATTTTTATGTGCACAGAAGTGCCGTAGTTGAGAAGCCTGAGAAGAATATATCACTTAGGTACAGATTCGAGCTAGGGTTTTTCATTTTCTCAATCCATTTATCATGCGGTAATTTTCCCATAAAAGACATACATGATGGTCGTCGTTGGACAGACTATATTTGTTTACTTCTACCCATAAATTTAAAGTCCTGAACATGTATATTACACATCTCTTGCAGGATATATTAATATTAAACTATGTGTGCGTTCCACTGCATTCATCTATTTAAGGCATGATATTTGTAAGCTTGGTTCAGGCTGTGCCGCATCTATCTATATAATGCACAATATTTCTATGCTTGGTTCAGGTTGTTTCTGACAACCATTGGCAATCTGTCCCTATGTCATTCCTCTTATATATACATAAGAACTGTCTACACAGATCAGAGTGTGTGTATGAGGGTCGTTTCCATTTGTGTTCTGTTCCCTTTATTGTTTTATCGATGTAAAACCCTTGACAAATTATCCATTCCTTTTTCGCAGATCAGAAGGTTTTGCAGTTGACAAGCTTACAGGTTTGAGCACCCCGAACAACGGGGTGGACCCTTTGACCTGTGGGTTCTGCTGGTACCAAGAGAAGGAGGTTCCTTTTAACCTGCAGGAGCTCTGCCAATGGCAGTGTGCTTTCCTTGACAATGACGTGGTACTGCACGTATGCAAGATGCAGCGAGTGAAATCGGCGCAAGAGGGCATCTTGCAAGCAGCACCAAATCCTATATTATGGGACCGAGTGAGTATCTCAAAGAAGAAATAATTTTTTTGATGTAGGAATATCTGTAGGCTGATTATGCTTTGATGTATAAATCGCGGTAGCACTTAGGTAAAATATAAGTTCTTAGCCAGTTCAATAGTACTTTTGTTGAACAAAGCTCAATTGACATTACGCTAAAACCTCGAGAATACCTGAGGGGACAAGGCAAGTGTTGTTTGTAATGACTTGTGTTATGATATTGCAAAATAGATTAGACGGAAAAGTACATAGCATTGCCATGGAATATTTAATACTTTTAGATCTGCCTGTTCATATGATGGCATCCACAAAATCCTTTCTACCATGTGGGTGTGTTTGTGTTAGAATTGTTTCACGCAAATAGTCAAATTATTTTCTATGTGTATGCTTCTCCTTTTATCAACTTATGAGAAATTATATTAATGGGACATGCTTTATTTGCAAGATATAGATGTCTTAACTTGATAAAAGGATTATATATCGAATGTGTTTGTGCGACTGAAGATGAGGCATGCTTTATTTGAAAATTTATATTGAGTGTGTTTGTGCGACTGGAGATGGAGGATGGCTTGTGCTCTCTCTTGTGCGGTCCGGCCATTATGAACAGGTGTTGTGGTGGTGATAATGTGTTCCAACTTGGACGGCGTTGCCCCCATTCTGGTGTACGGAGCTAGAGATGTGTAGTGCTATGGATGAAAGTCATGTGCAGCTTAGGTCTGTGCCGGTGGCGACGACGCCTGTGGGTGCCGTTCCACTCCTTGGAGGCATCGTCGAGGTGTGTCGGCATCTTTCCCCTCACATTGGTGTTTGGTGGTTGTCTCCAGGCGAAAGCCTAGGTTCTCATAAATAATATTCAACAAATTGGAATTTATTTAGCAACCGATTTTTATCTTTCCTTTGAACTCATCTATCTATCTATATCTATCTATCTATCTATCTATCTATCTATCTATCTATATCTATACCTATACTAATTACAAACTCCCTAGAAATCCCCAGGTTAATCAGTAATTAGGAGCCATTGATCAGGTGGGACCAAATTATTACGGTGTAGATCTCTCATGAATCTCTCCCCAAAAGAAAAAAGATCTTATAGATATTTCTCTCACCACTGAAATTTCTCAATGTCTCATGCGTAGAAAAAGTCTCACTTATCTCTTTCCCACAACCCCATTCAATCTCAGAAAACAATATAAACAATCTCTCACGTATCTCTCTCCAAATAGGGAAAAACTTTCACGTATATCTCTCCGCACGTGTAAAAGAAGTCTCACGTATGCATCTCTCCCACAACCACACTCAAACAATTTGGAAAAGAAAATCCACCACATGATCCTAATGCATAATTTTTTCCTCTAATTAAAGCAATTTCTATCTCTTCTGGGAAAAAAACTAAATCTACTCCACGGTCTCTTCCTCATTAGTACTCCATGATATCTTCCTCCATACTTCATGGACTCTTCCTATTCTCCATCGGACTTTCCCCACGTGGAAAATAATTCCATCCACGACTTCTTCCTCTTCTCCATGATCTCTCTTTGTGTCTCCGCCAATGAAAAACGAATGCATAGCCTCTCTGAAGCTGAACAAGGTAGGTTTGGAAATTGATTCCGTGTGCTTAAGGAGATTATCAGATCAATCCTCATCAGGATCAGGTTCGTTTTCTTGCTGGTTTACACTTCAATCCGTCGTTAGATTTTCTTTGGTTGTGGGTCTCCCTCTGACACCTATTCTTCATGTTTCGCTGTCATGCCGCTGTCAACGTCCATCAATATTGGTTGTAGATGTGAGTTGTTGCCGCCGTGGAGGCAGATACTTCTGGGCCTCTTCTCTCTCCGACACTGTGTGCACGTGCACATCGCCTTTCTAGCCAGAAAGATTGAACACACGTTTATTCCTAGAGGCTATAAAGTTTTTCTTCATCCGAATTGATCTATGGCATTGGAGGACACGTGGTTTCCCAATCCCTGCAAAAAACGATATCTAATAACCTCCTCCTTGATGATCTGCCATGGAGCTTTAAAAAAAAGGAAGACGGATCTATCATGGAGGAAACACTATCCGGCAGCCGTCTAACCTCAAAATTCTGATCCCTGATAGATTTGTGTCACAACTTCAAGGTGAAGAATTCACATGTGCCTGTACGTGCCCTCTACACCTGGGTCGATTTCCTCCTCAGCTGCGGCGGTGGCCAATGTGTGCATCATCTCTTCTCTTTCCAATCAGGTTTGTGCGTGTTGCTCAACCAGTATTTACTAATTGTGTTGCAGAGCTGTCTGCCTGTATTTACTAATTCTATGATGCTCAATATCTTGTTGCTTTTCTCTCTGAATCTTCGGGTATGAGGCCCAAGCTTTGCCAAATTAGCAATCCGGCATATGCATCCACTTGCAAGGTGCAATCATTTGAGGCAAGGATATTCATTGTCAAACAAGCACTACTGTGCTGCTAATAACAAAAATTAAATTGCATTAGGATTCATGAACTACTTATTTTCATCTTATATATGCTGACCTTTTCCTTCTTTCAGTGAAAAATCATGCATGTGTCCTTCGTGTTATATTATTGTAACCTTTCATACACATATAGGCCGTAAACTTAACAAGTCAAGTTTAAAAAGTTCCAACAATTCATGACCATAAAATTTTAATGCAGTTTGTTTAGCACTAAATGCCAGACTAAAAATCATGAGAGGATCTGATGCATCCGTCTGTAGTTTTTACCAGTAGATATGTGGAACATTACTTGTATTTGTGTTTCCTACCATGTTTGGTTACATTCATTGATCCCTGATCCCTTAGGTCTATTGGGAAATGTATACTTCGGCAGATTTCTCAGTTTTAAGTTTTATCCTTGAGCTGGACATTAGGTATCCACCTCTGAAATCACACTTATGGGTTCACCCTTTTTTCACCTGAGGCAGGCAGCCGCGATGGCCACTAGAAAAGTTGGCTCTTGCTTTGGTGTTTGGTGGGCAGCCGCATCCCGCCCCTCCTCCAACCTGAGCTACTGTAGATTACAAGTATATTCTTATGAGAAATTACATCTTTGTTTGATTGAAAAAAATTGTTTGTACATTTTTGGGGGAAGTTTTGTATTTCAATTATAAAGCCAGTGTAGGGTCAGGGTGTGCATTTTTTACAATGTGGTTTGGCCATACCTGTGTCTAGAAAGTGTTTTCCCTTGTAGTACCTTCATGAGATTTTGACTTCTTACCCTAACTCGAATTATGACATTGCAGATGCTGGGTGCAAAACTCCAACAATACTTCCATCTGCAGCAACAAACTCTGGTAGAGTTAACTCACGTCAGCATAAGGCATGAAGCTTTGGAATTTGCAGAAAAAGTACTTGCACTAAGAGGTAATTTACAGTTAAAATATCTCCTTTATTTGGTTTAAGAACATGTTCTGATGTTACTTTTGATTTGTATATAAAATTCTAATAATTCTGCAGCAAGTCTTTCTCGAGGAAATAGGAAAAACTGCAACACTTTTTTTGTCTTTTTGAAGATGCACCATGGACCATAGTGAAAAATATCGCGAACAGATGTATCTAGCATTGAAATGCGCCTAGATACACCCGTTTGAGCGAAAAGTAATATGGATAAGAGGGAGTATCACTTTTTGATGTTGCGGGGCACCATGGTACATGTACGTGTCAAAAACATCAAGTTCAAAACTTCGTGGCATGCTTCCACCCAATGATTAGTCAACATGATATCAAATTTCAAGGTTGGGGAGAATCATAATGGACTACTGTACGTAGATGGACCTTGCTTGTGGCAGCACTATAACTATATGTACATAAATTTGGTTCTGATATATTCATGCTAATTTCCTATAATTATTTCTAGGTGCATTTGGATGCAAGGAACCATTGGTGCGCATATGCTACTGCCACAAAATCAATTTCCCATCTACTTCTTATTTCAGTCACATGAATGGGATCAATGCAAAGTAAGATTGCATTCTTATTCCATTTATTATTGCCCAAATCATTTATCATAGTTTAGACGGCATACTCATCTTGCTTCCAGTTTCCTCGAATGGCCTCTCAATCCATGTACCAGATCATTAGATGGCACGCATGTATGATGTATATACTTTGCCTTTACTCTGCATTTTTGTTTGTCCTTTGTTTATGTTTCGATGCCCATATTTCAGCAATTAGCAAGTGCTGCAACATACTAGGAAGAAGTTCTTGTGGTCCGGAGTTGGAAGGATCAATAAAAACAGTAATCGGTCACTTGCTTTCTTTCTGAAAACATATCTGAAAGGAGGCTTGTTTGACATATGTTTCGATGCTCATATTGCAGGGTTTAGTGGCTGCATCAACATTGTAGGAAGAAGTTCTTGTTTTCTGGAGTTTGAAACATCAGTAGTACGCTGTTGAGATGCTCTTCGACCCTTTTTTTTGACAAACACAACAATGTAGCTACTCCATTGAATAACTTACCTTGTGTTGGTATTCATCATTATAAATAACACTGAGTCTTGTTCATCATGAATCTGTATCAATATGTGTTGTGTTCTCTTTCAGAGAAGTGAACTTTGAGAACCCTCCTCATTCCGATCAATGAAAATTCCGAGGCTGAAAGTACAAACTTGATAAGACAAATTGATAGACTTGGAGAAAAAAATAGGTGTATTTGGACCTGGATGGTAACATAGGCATATTTGGAATAGGGTGACGACGGAGCAGAAATGGCCAAAAGAGTTTGAGTGGAAGGGCTTGTGGAAGAAGATATGGAATGATAACGATGCGATTTTGTTGTGTGATTGTTGTATGTATATTTGAGGTCCTTAGGAAAAGAAGTCTCAGTGAGGTAAAGTGATGGAGACACATCTTAGGTGGAGATGAAAGGAGAACTCGGAGACAAATAGAGCATTATTCGTAGTTGGTTTGTGAATGAACATCTGGTGGGAAGAACGTTTTCATGTCCATATGCCCCCTTTTCTTAGTATTTGTACTAAGGTGAGGTGCATTATATATATATATATATATATATATATATATATATATATATATATATATATATATATATATATATCATCATTTGTTGGTGGTGTTCCATGTTGCGCATGTAGTAGAGTGAGACAACAAAACACCGACATAGAAGCCACATGCTGAGAAGGGGCAATAGATTGAGAGGATAATTTATATTGGAATAGGGGGGAAGATACTTGAGTTTGTGTTGTGGTTGAACATTTGTTGACCCGTGGCAACGCACGGGCAGTCTCCTAGTCTGAATAAAGGAGGATAAATTCTGTCAAAAAAAAACGTGCGTCGTTTGTAAAAAGGAATCCACGCTGCTACAATTAATCCACCGATACTTCCTACCCTATTAAACAATCAATCTGAATTTAAAAAAAACTATGTCACACGTTTAAAAAAAAGCAATATATATCTCTTGTCATCTCGCCAATCTTGCAGTGTGGGCGATCCAGTCGCCGCACACCTGCATCTCCCGTCATGTGCTCTGTGGCTGCGCCGCCGTGGCACCAGATCTAGGCCAACGACTCATGGCCTGCAACTCCGGGGCGGGCGACTTGGAGATGCGCCGGGACGTTGCCTTGACGCAGATCGACGGGGTGCCGGTACCAGCGTCGGTGGCTTCTTCAGCACCGGCCAACAGCAGGTCTACACCATGGCGTAGTGCAGCTCATCAAGGTCGAGTGCGACAGCACGCCCCCTGGCCAGGTAATCTAAAGGTGTTCTTCCACCCCCCTTAGTTTTGCTAATAGATCAAACACCGAGTTGCACATGGGATTCTCATAGGGCTGGCCTTGGCAACGTTCAGAAGCTCAAGTTTGAGGTGGAGGCAATGGAGATGGTAATTTCTGCTATGCAGGTGACGACGGCTGTGGGAGATCTCTTCATTAGTTGTTTGTTTCCAATTAATAATTGAATTAAGAGCAAGAAAAGATAACTGCCAGACCGCAATGTACGGCAGATTTTGCTAGCTATACTGGCCAAGCAGTAATAGTATACTATAACTATAGAGGTGCCAAAAGACACCCAGCGCCCTCTACCTAGCCACTTGGTGCCTTTCACCATCAAGGACAGCGGGGACAACAGAGCCGTGCATGCGTAGGTGCCCCAGAAGTCAGTGTCCCAACTCCCGAGAAGTCAGTGTCAGTGATGCCAACGGTAGACAACGCCCCGTGGTGGAGCTTCAGTAGGAGGCAGCACATAATCAGAGATTCCGAGCTGACAGGGGCGTTCTTCATGGGTGGAGCCCGAACATCAAGTGTGCAGGACTGAAGCAGATAGATGCTCATGCATTTGCCCTACAACTAATAGTAGCTAGCTAGACTCCTAGGAGGATGAAATCAATCCGAAAATAATTCTTCCAGGACAACAGTAGGCTATGCAAAGTGGAGATTTGCCCTAATCCAATCTTGATCTGTCCATTTTTTAGGTCATGTAAACAGAGAACACCTGTGGTGTTGTTAATTCTATAACTGAAAATGGATAAAATGGTATATATCAAATCAGAAAAGATATCCTTGGAGGTAATGTTAATTAAATTCATTAATGCCCTTAATGTACATACTCACTGAAGGAACTAATAGGTAATGCCTTGCCACCTGCAGACCGTTTTTATAAGATGCTATATGCAAATTTGTATTGTCACATATGAATCTTATAGACCGTAACACTTAAGTGTGCATTGGTAGACAGCGAGAACAAATTATTGTTGCCTGCAATTTCTGAACAATATTAGCAAAAACCTGAAGAAAATCAACCAGGTGAGGAGCTACTGATCGACATTAGTGATAGATAAGAATGGCTCCAAAGCGTAAGAAAGAACTGACATATATGACATACTATTCTTTTTAATATAATAGCAAACTGTATATGCTAAAACAGCTCGCAAAAATGTTTTATATTGTGGGACAGAGGGAGTAGAATATTTCTGAAATGGTACTCTCCTTAATTGCATATTCAGATTTAAGGTATGGTATGAAAGACGCACTGTCTGGACCATGATTAATAATTAGTTTCTTATGGATGTGTCTTAATATATGTGACTAAACCAGGCAATAACACTGAGTGGTCTCAGCTTTCAGCTCACATATTTCCACTAATGCATACGCCTACACAGCTTCATATGTGTATTCCCATACAATTGTTTGCTGAACAAATCAAGATAGCTCTTGGATTTGATGCTTCCTATGTAGTGGGATATGTTCTTGCTGGTACCATGGCATTCATGCATAAATAAATGTTAGTTCCTTGATAACTTTCAGTACAATCACGGTGAATGGAAGCAATAGGACTTACAGATGAACTGGCGAAATATCACTTCATAACATCCTTTAAGGTAAAATTGTATCGTCTCATAAGTACCTTTATTTTGTTACTATTGAATGTATTTTGTTCAGTACACGTATCCACCTTAATGCAGTCCTACAGTTTTATGCAGTGTACTTTGAATCTATGATTACTAATTTCTGATCCCAACCATTGGTGGTGTAGTCATAGTGATTTTGGTATAGTTAAGACCATTAGACCGAAACAATAAGAAAGCTACCAGCAGGAGTGCCTTGGAACATTGGTTGCTCAAAGATTAGTCTACCTGGACGGTACTCTATCAGTATAGTCTTACAAGAAATAACCACAGAGTCGTGACATTTCAATTCTCAATACACAAATGATTATCTTTGCTGTTGAAATGACTTTTAGAATGGAATATGTAAGATTATAAGCCTATAATTTTATTCTTTCACTCTTAAATAGAAAATAATTCCTCAGATGTTGTGTTTAATAGGAGAAATCCATAATTATATATAATGTAGTATTATATTATATTATATTATATACAGTATTTCTTAATACATCCATGTGAGTTGAAAAAGAAATAAAAGATGTTTAGATATTTATATTCTTTGATATACTATAATGCCTAATAATGTGTTTGTGCTCAAATTTCCATATCACAAACCACTAAGTTGGTTCGAGGGAAGACGCTCCTCATTTGCTTCCCATTTCGACAGCATTGAAGAATACATATCACGTCGATTTGATTGGCGGTAAAAACTGGTAAGAGCAGCAGCTTAATTATACCTAATGTAGGAAATGTTGCTCTAATTTTTCTGAACCTGATTGGAGATTATTAGGAAAATTCCTTATAAATATACTAATTGACGGGAAGTTGTCATTGCGACTATGATGACCAGAGAGAGATAGGTATATGATCAAACCTGTCTCCTTTTATGTGTAACTTGAAACCATGAATTTCTATTTAGCTTCTGGTAGTTCTGGGCACAATAAATATTAGTACTGAGCAAGTCCTTTGTCAACAGATTTAATAATAGGTATATCATAACCCTGTAGCGTTGTACATTTTTTTCACATGTTGCCCTTTCAAATTTTGTTATGATACATATAATTGCCTCTCTGAAGATTTTTCTTTGGGTCTTTAGTTAATGATCACCAGTCAAATTGATTCAGCATTTTAAAATCATGAGGTTGTATATAAGACAACTGGATATGCTATGTACCACAGCTGCCTTCTTAGTTTTATTACATTTTCAGCATCATCTGTGTTGAATTTTGATTTTATTTGACATACTTTTTCAGATGGTGAACAAAGAAAGAACCATTCTTAAGCTTTTGGAGTAACACAGTAATATTTTTAGCAAGTTGATTGTCCTGTTGTGTAGTAAGTTTTTAGGTGATTTGTAGGCTGAAAAGAGGCTGATGATGATGTTGCATCAGAGTGCCTCTTGAAGTCCTAGATGGTCAACGTTCATAATTGGGGCATGTACTGTATGATACCTGTATTACAGTTATTTGAAATAGATAATATTGCCAACTCTTTTTTTGACCTCCTACAAAATTATGACACGCTAGATCAATTGTATTTTTCTTAGATGTTGAAGATGTCATCTAAGAGGGGTTTGAGTACGTTTCTGCTCATTCCAAAAGTATACATGCTACTTTAGAACCTGGATAACAAATCTGCTTTCAAGCTTGGGTCTTGGTTGGCGGACTCGGAGACATGGAAGAGGATACCTACTAATAACTAAATACAAAAACAGTGAGTAGTACATAACAACTGTGACTTTACATGCGTGGATGACCTCATTTTTAAAGCAGAAAATCTTAATATATCAAGTGAGGTATATGTGCTGAAAGAGACATGCCATCAAATGTTTTCATCTAAATATTAATGTTTAAATGTGGCTAATTTTGTTAATGCAATTTTGCTTCATATTATTTTTAAAAGTTTAAATTTTAATGAAATTTTAGTGTTCCTTCCAAATCTTACTTTGATCATGTGGCTAATTTTGTTTTTGTTGGCTGTATTTTGCATCTCACCGATTCATGTATTTTTCGTATTACGTCACCAAGCTTTATAATCCATGTTGCCAACGCAAAAAGTGGGTTGCATTGTTTGACTCGCGTTCTCATTGATGACTGGAGTTAAGGCTTACAATACGTTGGATTCGTAGCAACTGATAGATAGTATAAATCATCATCACCATGTTAATACTACACACTAGTAGAAAACAGGGCTTTGGTCCAGGCCGGGCCAGCCCATTAGTCCCGGTTCAGTCCAGAACCGGGACCAATATGGGCATTGGTCCCGGTTCGTGAGCCCAGGGGGCCGGCCGGGCCACGTGGGCCATTGGTCCCGGTTGGTGGGACGAACCGGGACCAATGGGCCTCGCTCCTGGCCCACCACCATTGGTCCCGGTTGGTGGCTTGAACCGGGACCAAAGGCTCCCCTTTAGTCCCGGCTCATGTCACCAACCGGGACCAATGAGGTGCCTATATATACCCCTCGCTTGCGAGCAGAGCACCCCAGTGCTCTGTTTTTCTCTGGCCGAGGGGGAGAGGGCTTGGTGGTGCTCTAGCTCACCTCCTATGCACACAAGGTGTTCGATGGAATGCCCGAGCCACACTACTTAAGCTTTCTCCTCTTCAAGCTCGACCTCCAAGCTCCATTTTCCATAATATTTGTCTAGGTTTAGCGGTCCGTCATGCCCCGTCCCCGTCTTCACCGCCGTCGATCACCCGCGCCGAGCTCATCGCCGGCACCACCGTGGTGAGCCTCTTGTTTTATCTTCTTTCTGAAAGGAAAAATATTCTTACTTGTATGTTTACATAGATACTTGTGTTATTTTCTTACTTTTATTATTGCATCTTATATAGTGCGATGGTTTTGGTATCCGCCCCCGTCGGCCCTCGTCCTGTCTATGATTCAGATGTGGTATATATATTATCTTTATAACTATTGGTTCATTTATTGTTTATGAAAATTATGCCGACCAACGTGACATAGATTTTATTTATGTAGGATGTATGTGAATCGGAAATGCCAACCGACCCTATTGTCGAGAGGTTAAATTTAGTTGAAGAAGAAAACAATTTGTTGAAGGAAAAAATAAAAAAAAATGAGGAGGAGAAGATGATATTGGAGTTGCATGTTGCGGATGTCGTCGATGATCACAAGATCAAGATGGATGCAATGCGCTTGAAGATTAGAAAGATTAGAAAATATGCCATTAATACCGAGGCTTGGTATCATTATGCCGTTGGATCAATTGTTACCTTGGTTGCAATTATGATCGCATTTGTTTTCGCATTGAAATGTTTTACATAGTTTCAATGTATGATTTAATTAATTAGATGCTCTGGAGAGCTATATGTTGTTAAATGAGAACTATGTATGCACTTTGGTTTTAATGTGATGATGAACTTCTATTAATTTGGACACTTAATTATATATAATGCACGCAGATGAACCGGCAATGGATGTACGGTGACAGACACAGCCGCGAGTACATTAAGAGCGTGCATGAGTTTCTCGATGCGGCTGAGGCAAACAAGCAAAATGGTTTTATATGTTGTCCATGCACTGAATGTGGGAATACGAGGTCTTACTCTAACCGGAAAATCCTTCACTCCCACCAGCTTTACAAGGGTTTCATGCCACACTATAATGTTTGGACGAGGCACGGAGAAATAGGGGTTATGATGGAAGACGGCGAAGAAGAAGAGTACGATGACAACTATGTGCCCCCTGAATACGGTTATGCTGCAACGGGGGGAGCTGGTGAAGATCAAGAGGAACCAGACGATGTGCCCAATGATGCTGCAACGGGTGAAGCTGCTGAAGATCAAGAGGAACCAGACGATGTGCCCGATGATGATGATCTCCGCCGGGTCATTGTCGATGCAAGGACGCAATGCGAAAGTCAAAAGGAGAAGCTGAAGTTCGATCGCATGTTAGAGGATCACAAAAAAGGGTTATACCCCAATTGCGAAGATGGCAACACAAAGCTCGGTACCGTACTGGAATTGCTGCAGTGGAAGGCAGAGAATGCTGTGGCTGACAAAGGATTTGAGAAGCTACTGAAAATATTGAAGAAGAAGCTTCCAAAGGATAACAAATTGCCCGACAGTACATACACAACAAAGAAGGTCGTATGCCCTCTAGGATTGGAGGTGGAGAAGATACATGCATGCCCTAATGACTGCATCCTCTACCGCGGTGCATACAAGGATCTGAACGCATGCCCGGTATGCGGTGCATTGCGGTATAAGATCAGACGAGATGACCCTGGTGATGTTGACGACGAGCCCCCCAGGAAGAGGGTTCCTGCGAAGGTGATGTGGTATGCTCCTATAATACCACGGTTGAAACGTCTATTCAGAAACGAAGAGCATGCCAAATTGATGCGATGGCACAGTGAGAACCAAAAGAAAGATGGGAAGTTGAGAGCACCCGCTGACGGGTCGCAGTGGAGAAAAATCGAGAGAAAGTACTGGGATGAGTTTGCAAAGGACCCAAGGAATGTATGGTTTTCTTTAAGCGCAGATGGCATTAATCCTTTCAGGGAGCAGAGCAGCAATCACAACACCTGGATTGTGACTCTATGTATGTATAACCTTCCTCCTTGGATGTGCATGAAGCAGAAGTTCATTATGATGCCAGTTCTCATCCAAGGCCCTAAGCAACCCAGCAACGAAATTGATGTGTACCTAAGGCCATTAGTTGAAGAACTTTTACAGCTGTGGAATGGAAATGGTGTACGTACGTGGGATGAGCACAGACAGGAGGAATTTAACCTTAAGGCGTTGCTGTTCGTGACCATCAATGATTGGCCCGCTCTCAGTAACCTTTCAGGACAGACAAACAAAGGATACCACGCATGCACGCACTATTTAGATGACACTGAAAGTATATACCTGGACAAATGCAGGAAGAATGTGTACCTGGGCCATCGTCGATTTCTTCCGACCAACCATCAATGTCGAAAGAAAGGCAAGCATTTCAAAGGCGAGGCAGATCACCGGAAGAAGCCCGCCATGCGCACCGGTGATCACGTGCTTGCTATGGTCAATGATTTACACTACGTAATCTTTGGAAAGGGTCCCGGTGGACTAGCTGTTCCGAATGACGCTGAGGGACACGCACCCATGTGGAAGAAGAAATCTATATTTTGGGACCTACCCTACTGGAAAGACCTAGAGGTCCGCTCCTCAATCGACGTGATGCACGTGATGAAGAACCTTTGCGTGAACCTGCTAGGCTTCTTGGGCGTGTATGGGAAGACAAAAGATACACCTGAGGCACAGGAGGACCTGCAACGTTTGCACGAAAAAGACGGCATGCCTCCGAAGCAGTATAAAGGTCCTGCCAGCTACGCTCTTACGAAAGAAGAGAAAGAAATCTTCTTTGAATGCCTGCTCAGTATGAAGGTCACGACTGGCTTCTCATCGAATATAAAGGGAATAATAAATATGCCAGAGAAAAAGTTTCAGAACCTAAAGTCTCATGACTGCCACGTGATTATGACGCAACTGCTTCTGGTTGCATTGAGGGGGCTTCTACCGGAAAACGCCCGATTAGCCATTGTGAAGCTATGTGCATTCCTCAATGCAATCTCTCAGAAGGTGATCGATCCAGAAATCGTACCAAGGCTAAGGAGTGATGTGGCGCAATGTCTTATCAGTTTCGAGCTGGTGTTCCCACCATCCTTCTTCAATATCATGACGCACGTCCTTGTTCATCTAGTCAACGAGATTGTCATCCTGGGGCCCGTATTTCTACACAATATATTCCCTTTTGAGAGGTTCATGGGAGTCCTAAAGAAATATGTCTGTAACCGCGCTAGGCCAGAAGGAAGCATCTCCATGGGCCATCAAACAGAGGATGTTATCGGGTTTTGTGTTGACTTCATTCCTGGCCTTAAGAAGATAGGTCTCCCTAAATCGCGGTATGAGGGGAGACTGACTGGAAAAGGCACTCTTGGAAGAGACTCAATGATATGCAGGGACGGATATTCTTGGTCTCAAGCAAACTACACAGTTCTACAGAACTCTACCTTGGTGACCCCGTATGTCGATGAACACAAGAACAGTCTGCGCTCCAAACACCCGGAGCAGTGCGACGACTGGATTACATGTGAACACATCAGGACTTTCAGCAGTTGGTTGGAAACACGTCTCAGAGGTGACAACACTGTTTGTGATGAGTTGTACTTGTTGTCCAGGGGACCATCTTTGACTGTATTGACTTACAAAGGATACGAGATAAATGGGAATACATTTTACACGATCGCCCAAGATCAAAAGAGCACCAACCAAAACAGCGGTGTCCGCTTTGATGCAGCAACCGAGAGCGGAAAGGACACATATTATGGTTACATAGTGGACATATGGGAACTTGACTACGGACCTGATTTTAAGGTCCCTTTGTTTAAGTGCAAATGGGTCAATCTGTTAGGCGGCGGGGTACAGGTAGACCCACAGTACGGAATGACAACAGTGGATCTGAAAAATCTTGGGTACACTGACGAACCGTTCGTCCTAGCCAATGATGTGGCACAGGTTATCTATGTGAAGGACATGTCTACCAAACCGAGAAAAAGAAAAGATAAGGAAGCGAATATATCATATGATGAGCCAAAGCGCCACATAGTTCTTTCAGGAAAAGGGACATCCCGGGAGTGGACGACAAGACAGACATGTCTGAAGATTATGAAAAGTTTCATGAAATTCCTCCCTTCAATGTCAAGGCTGACCCAAGCATCCTGATAAACAATGAAGATTATCCATGGTTACGGCGCAATAAGCAAATGACACAAGCGAAGAAAAAGTGAAGACTTTCTCCCGCAACTATTATGATGATACCATGCCAACTTTGTAACACACGAACATGCTACCATTGTCCGTTTTGTACATGCACATGCTATGTGGGTGGAATTATGATACCATGCCAACTTTCAACTCTTTCAGAGTTCATTTGAAATGCTTTCATGTCTTATGGTTCGGCCCTCGTAATACCATGACCATTAGTCCCTAGCCCATGCCAACTTTCAACTTTCAACTTTCTAAAACTAATGGCACTAACAGAAAGTTTATAATTTTGCTCCTTGCCCCTGGCCCATGACCATTAGTCCCGGTTTGTGCCACAAACCGGGACTAAAGGGCTGGTCCTCGTTGCGGGCAGAGTTAGTCCCACCTCGCCAACCGAAGGGGGCTCACACCGGTTTATAAGCCCTTCCCTCTCTGCCTTGTTGAGCTCCTCTCAAAGTGAAAATAGATGCCCTAATAGAGAAAAGTTTAACCTAAATTCATAGTGAATTTCTCTGAAATTCATAGAAATTTACTAGGAATTTAGGTTGAATTTTCTTTATAAGCGCATCTATTCTCATTTTTAGTAAGTTAATCACAAACTTGTGATTCAAACAATTTTCAAAGAATTCAAATTAAAAGCAGAAAGTTTATAATGGCACTAACAGAAAGTTTATAATTTTTCTAAAACTAAAAGCAAAAAGAATAAAAAAATAAAGCAAAAAATAAAAGAAAATAAATAATGCAGAAAACAAAACAAAAAACTGGAAAAAATAGCAACAATAAGTATTTTGTTGTAAGTAGAAACAAAATAAAATAAATAAAGCAACAGAAAGTTTATAATTTTGCTGACCTAAAAGCAAAAAGAATTAAAAAATAAAGCAAAAAACAAAAGAAAATAAATAATACAGAAAACAAAACAAAAAAACTGGAAAAAAATAAAAATAGCAACAATAAGTATTTTGTTGTAAGTAGAAACAAAATAAAATAAATAAAGCAACAAAGAAAACAAAAAAACAAAAAAAGTGTTTTCAAATTTGAAAACTAATGGCACTAACAGAAATTTTATAATTTTTCTAAAACTAAAAGCAAAAAGAATTAAAAAATAAAGCAAAAAACAAAAGAAAATAAATAATGCAGAAAACAAAACAAAAAAACTGGAAAAAAATTAAATATAGCAACAATAAGTATTTTGTTGTAAGTAGAAACAAAAAAAACAAAAAACAAAAAAAGTGCCACCTACTGGGCACCCACGGCCTGAATACGACTAGAAACCCTACCATGGGCCAGGATTCAGGCCTGCGGGAGGCCCAGTAGGCCCACAGGCACAGATTGCACGGTTAGGCCCGAAAGCCTACTTTAGAGAGAAGCTCGAGAGGGAAGGCGCACCGCACCTTATAAACAGGTGCGACTCCCTCTCAACTAGCGAGGTGGGACTAAACATTTGGGCGCGGGGCAGCACAAGGCCTTTGGTCCTGGTTGGTGGCACCAACCGGGACTCAAGGGGGCATTGGTCACGGTTCGTGGCACCAACCGTGACCAATGCCCCCCTTTAGTCCCGGTTGGTGCCACCAACCGGGACCAAAGGCCGCCGCTTCTCGCCCTTTGGGCTGCTGAAAAGAGGCCTTTGGTCCCGGTTGGTAGCACCTAAAGGGGGGCATTGGTCACGGTTTGTGCCACGAACCGTGACCAATGCCTTAGCTATATAAGCAACACTTAGGAATTTTTCACCATTTCCCTCGCCAGTTGCCCCGACGACGTCCGCCGCCCCTGCCGTCGCCCGTGACTCGCCGTCGCGTCTCCGTCGCCGTCGCCGAGCCCGCGCGCCCCTGCCCTCGCCCCCGAGCGGGCCTCCGCCGTCCCCGAGCCTAGCTTCTTCCTCATCGCCGACGCCACCTCGCGGTGAGCGCCGCCCCGTTCCCTTGCTCCTCCCCCTGTACTGGCTGCCGCCGCCACCGCGCACTGCCATTGCGCCGCCGCCCCTGCCCTTCGCTGCCGCCGCGCGCCGCCCCTGCCTTGCGCGGCCGCCGCGCGCCGCCCCTGCCCTTCGCTGCCGCCGCACGCCGCCCCGCCACGCGCCGCCCCTACCCTTCGCTGCCGCCGCGCGCCGCCCCTGCCTTGCGCGGCCGCCGCGCGCCGCCCCTGCCCTGCCGTGCCGCCGCCCCTGCCCTTCATTTTTTTAAGTTTAATTTTTTTGTTCATATATATATATATAATGTATATGTGTATGTACGTATGTGGCTATGTGTATGTATATGTTCATAGAAAATTTTGTATAATGTATATGTGTATGTATAATGTATATGTGTATGTATAATGTATATGTGTATGTATATGTGTATGTATAATGTTCATATACAATGTATAATGTATATGTGTATGTATATGTGTATGTTAGTTTAGTTTTTTTTTTCATAGAATTTTTTTCATATATATATAGAAAGTTTTTTGTTCATATATAGAAAGTTAGAAGAAAATTTAGAATATGCTAAAATTTATAAGAAAAAGAAGGATAGGAAAGAAGAAAATAAGAAGAGGAAAGAAAGAAGAAGAGGAGAGGAAAAGAAGAGGAGAAATAAATAAGAAGAAGAAAAAAGAAGGAAAAGAAGAGGAGAAGAAGAAAGGAATAGTGGAGAAGAAGAGAAAATAGAATATTCTATTTTCTCTTCTTCTCCACTATTCCTTTCTTCTTCTCCTCTTTTTTTCTTCGATCTTCTCCTCTAGCTATTCCTTTCTTCGAGGGTTCTATAGGGTCGAGGGATCGAGGGTCGAGGGTTCCGGGTCGTCTAGGGGTCGAGGGTTCCAGGGTCGTCGAGGGTTCGAGGGGTCGAGGATCGCCGAGGGGTCGAGAGAGGTTTCCTAGTGTCAAAGTATTGAAGAAATCCATGGCTTCATCATTAACCAGAAGTAACCAGGGCATGACGAAGTCCTCCAAAGTTATTTTGGAATGGTGTCCCGGATAGGATAATCTGCCTTTTTGTATGAATTTCAGCAAAGGCCTTCCAAATAACGATATTTGGAAGGTTCTTGCTGAACTTTGTACCAAAAAGCGAATTATCTTATCTGGGACTCCGTTCCAAAATAACTTTGGAGAGCTTCGTACCATCATGCACCTGTTACTTTCGCCTAATGATGAAGACATGGTTTTGTTGAATCCTTTGACACTAGGCAACCTCCCGACCCCTCGGCGATCCTCTCGAACATGAGAGGAAGAAGAGGATAAAAAAAGAAGAGGAAGAAGAAAAAAAGAGGAGAAGAAAGAATAGAGGATCTTCCTCTATTCTTTCTTCTCCTCTTTTTTTTTCTTCTTCCTCTTTTTTTTATCGGGAACGAGGGTCGTCGAGGGTCGCCGAGCGGTAGAGGAGAAACCCTAAATAGAAAGTATCGTCGGTGTGAGATACATGTACCATCGGTGTCGGACACTACATCCACGTCCCACAAGTTGCGCGGGCTTCGACGCCCACATCACTTGTGGGACGTGGATGTAGTGTCCGACACCGACGGCCACATGTATCTCACACCCACGATACTTGCTATTTAGGGTTTCCTCTATCACTCGGTGACCCTCGACGACCCTCGTTCCCGATAGAAAAAAGAGGAAGAAGAAGAAAAAAAGAGGAGAAGAAAGAATAGAGGAGTTCTTACTCCTCTATTCTTTCTTCTCCTCTTTTTTTTCTTCTTCCTCTTCTTTTTTTATCCTTGAAGCGTTGTCGAGGCCACCCCAAACCC